>NC_045737.1:4120240-4182117 GCF_008692095.1 Etheostoma spectabile
GTGTGTGTGTGTGTGTGTGTGTGTGTGTGTGTGTGTGTGTGACCACGTCCCGGGGTCATGTTTGCCTACCGTTAACGGACTTGGCGTTGTTTCTCTCCGGGTAGTCGAACCCATTCGTCCTCTTCTCTATCTCCATCCTCCTGCATGGGCTGATCCCGAGTCAGTCAGCCCGACGTCGCCTCGCTCTCACCGCCGCGGAAGACCCCTGCACACTGCTGCGGGTGATGGTGCGATGATGGTGGGAGGGATAGCGCAGTCTGAAGTGAATCAAGGTGTCCCTGCTTTGTCTCTGTCCTCCGCCTGGCTGGCTCACTGCTCGGACCGCCGTACCATGACGCTTCCAGTCAGCGGGGAATAAGTAGATCCACACCCCCAGGGGTGGTGCGTTCAGGGCCTGTGAAGCGGGTGGGCGGTAGTGGGTTTCTTTCATCCGAAAGCATCAAAGGATAAGGGAAGAATTAACTGATAATTCATGAGTTTTAGGTAGTTAGTTAGTTAGTTTAATTAGTTTAGTTTATTTTGAAAATAAGTATTTTATTAAAAAAACAAACAAACGTGTAGCTTCATGTTAGTACAAGAAAGAAAAGGAAGAAGTTGAAAAAAAACGTTCTGATCCCCCTTTTTATATAGTAGTACTTTGGTTAAATACAAGCAATTTAATTGTATACTTACTGTATTTATAGCCTCTTTGTATAGCCTACATATAATCTCTCACAATGCTATCCTCTCACACACACTACTATACTCTGTCACATACACTACACCCTCTCATAAATATATGTAAAAGGATTATAATAGCGTGTGTGTATGAGTATAGTCGTGAAGATGCAAGATTATTATTGTGTAAAACTGTGTGTTAGACAGAAGTATGAATTATATATATATATATAGTCACATATACACATACACACATCCATATCGGCTACACATTTTGTTTTTCTTTTCCAGCTATCACCTCAGTGTTTCATCTGTTAGTTAAATTGAACCAAATAATAACTACCTAGACATAATATATCACCCCAAGAACAATACAGTCAGTACACAATACAATCAGTTCGATACTGATAACAACCAATATTAATAATTAGACCTACTAAATGTGTATATCCGATTTTATTTTTTATATATGAACCCCCCTCCAAAAAAAAAAAAAAAAAAAAAACCAAATATATTTGTTTAGATGGCCTAAAATTACCACAACTGTAGGACAGCCTATAATTGTGGTATTGTTCTGTCATTTTGTTGTGCATAGTGTGTAAAAAAAAAAAAAAAAACGTTTTTGTAAAAGTGTACAGACTCTAAGAGTCTAAGTGAACTACTGAATTTAATGTGTAAAAAGACTGAGCCTATTCTGAATAAAAACATAATGTTCTGTTTATACTCATTATCATGATATATGTTTTCGTTATTATGATGTTTCATTTATCCCACACTGCCTGAAGGCAGCACATACACACCCACACAAGAAAGATTACGCAGCGTGCCGCAGGCCTAATGGGATATGGAGTCCCATTCGGAACCTACAAGCCAAAAGCTAGCAGGCTAATGCTAAAACTATCGTTAGCATCTGCTGCTGTTTGACTATACTAACATATAGAGTTGGCTACACATTTAGCATTAGCTTTTATTTAGGCTATTATTCGTTTTTAGGAAAAGATTTTCAGTTAGAAATAGTTGTGTGCAGTGCACTCTGGTGGTCACACTGTGGTAATTTGAGAAAAAAGAAATCATGTTATAGGTTAGCATGAATGCAACTAGCTGCTTTTAGTTTTTTAATAGTCAAGGTGATGTGTGAGATTAAAATAGTGCAGACATATTTATGTGAACAGGAATGTGTGAATATACACTGTTACAGATTCTTTTGTCACCAGACTGAATGAAGAAAAAGGTTTCCATGTTATCAGCTGAATGTTGACCCTGCTGTTTGAGCAGATAATGCTGTGGAGTAGCCCACCTGAACTGTCTGACTGTCTAATCCATAAAGAGAAGACTGCATGCACTGCAGTTACCTTGCACCAAATTGATTTCATTGTTGTTCTATTAGCACTCAACATCTGCAACACCTTTGAAGACTTTACGTGTATATAGTTTGACTTTATAAAACGCATATACAAAGTATTATTTTGAAATGAAAAAGCAGTTATAGGTTTAAAGGTGTTTTATGTCACATGGCATGTTATAGCCACGTTTCTTTGACAATCGTGCATTACATGTGTGAGTAGTATAATTCAAAATTGCTTTGAAATGGCCTAAATAATCATCTCATCTTAAATAATTTTAATAGTCTTCAAACACAGTGCTGCTAATTATATATAGGCTATTCGATTCAAAAATGAAGATTGATAAATCATCTAACGATTGCTATTGACACATTATGATTTCTTTTGTAGATTTTGTATTATTAGGCTACATATTATAGAAATGTTGAGAGTCAGGATAAACTGTTACTGCTGGAAACAGATAAAGGTCACACCAGCAGCTTAAGGTTTCTCTCAGTCTGAAGTACATTACCAGGATTAGATAATTGCCTGATGCTCTCTGTGTGTTGCTGTTGTCTAACTGTGTTCGCTTCAAGAAACAACAAAAAACTTGGAGGTGAAGCTACATGCTAAAAATGGCATGTTTTAAAGAAAATTGGGATCATGCAACAATGCTTGGTTCTTTTAAGGATTTACAAGAAATATGTTTACGGCATTACTTTACTTTACTACTAACTGGGACGTTTTGGGATTGGTGGGATTGCTGGTAAAAACAAATGACTTTTAACCATGTATCCAGCTAATTTAAATAGCTCACGCACTGTAATGTGTTTGACTTAAATTAACATTGGATGTGTATCGTTTGTGTTGACCTTACTTCACAGTTCTGTGGAGATGGGTCTGGCAATCTGAGATTAATTTTCTCTGGTTGTAGACCATCCTGTCTCAAAGCTCTTCCTCACAAGGCTGCATTGGGCCCCAAGAATTCAGGCCTCAACTTCACCGTGTGTCAGCTGGTTTTTGCTTATTTCATTTAAAAGCTTGTTCAGTATTATTCACTGCTAAAGCACAATCAATGAATAGTTGTATACTGTAAGTATGTGGAAGACATGGCACTGGTGGCACAACTGACTGGCAATGATCCTCATCCCAATACCAGCAGGCAGTCAGCAACCTGGTCCAACAGCTCAGTGGAGCTCAACGTGTCCAAAACTAAGGAGCTGTGGTGTGGAAGCAGAGTCAAAACAGCTTCCCATCTCTGCCAACCTCACAGCATTTAGGGTCAGCCGGTGGAGCAGACGTGGGCGGCACCAGGGAGAGGCTTGGGGGAGGGGCAGTTCCGTTTCACACATGGAAAAATCCAAAAGTACCAAAATGCGTCATCCCAAACCACACAATAACTTTCACTCCGCTTACTGGTCAGATGTTTCTGGCGTGGGAGCAAGAAAGTGAATACAGGAAGTAGGTCCCGTGTTCTGGTAAATCTCAAATTGCTTTTTTTCTTCCATCTCCATGGTAAAACCAGCTCTTTTAATTTAAATAATCAGTCATGGTTTTGCAAGCGATGTTATGTCTAATCTGGTATGTGTATGACGACAAGCTTGGCCGCAGTCTTTTTCTGTGAGAGAAACATTGCAAGCAGCATGTTTGCAAAGCACACCTGACTACAGGAGCCATTGATCAGACTTTTGAAGTATACATTAGAGCTTTCAGTCTTCCTCTATTTTTTAAAATATTAAATACTTAATGTGTAAATGCTGCCAGTTATGAGTACAGTATGTACTACACCACTCAGGCTTATGCATGGTCAATGCCACTATACGCACGTGGTTGTTGTTACACGTTCTGTCCACTAGAGGGACTTCCAACATCAGCCAGGCCGTGGAGGGGTGTGAGCTGAGTGCAGATTTGAATCACGCATGCTCAGATGTAAACAGTTCACAGCATAACATATTATACCCAATGAGAGTCGAGTCAGACCGGCTCTAGTTGAATGCAAATGTTAGTTGTGCATACTCAGATTTAAACGGTTTACAACAACAGTTACTCCTCCATTAGGGAAGCCGGAACGTACTACGAACATTACGGTAAGCGTACCTGACTCATTTCCGTTTCCTGTGCTTGTGTGCTGGTAGCGTGTTGGTAGTTTGTTGCTGCTCAGTTCAGTTTGCTAGATTTGATATTGTAGCGGCTAACTGTCCGCTAAACACTTATTCTCATAGTAGTTCTGCCATAGCACTCACATATCTTTTCATTTTTCAGCGACTTTTGTTAAATAACAGCTGTTTTTAAACGCCTGGTACTAACGCTACCGTACTTTAGCTTAGCTGCTAGCGACTTATCTTAGCAGTTAGCTATGTTGTCCCCTTCTCCTATTTTCTCTTGCTCGGTGTGATGTTTGTTACTCCTCTGCGCATCCTTTAGCGGTGATGGTGTGTAACAAGTGTAGTTTATTTATAGACGTGGAGCGAGGCTTAGTGAGTTAGAAGTCCGGATCACGCCATAATAGATCAGCCGTTAGTTACTGTAGCTAACCCCCCCCCCCCCCCCCCCCACGTAGTGTCGCACGGGCCGACCTGAGCCTGAGTTAGCCTCTGGTACCGTCCCTCGCAAACTCCGAGCCCCAGGATATATGGCCTGGGTGACTGTAGAGGAGAGTTAGTCGTAAGCTTCCAAGGCCACGGACGCCACCAGCCTGTTAGCGTTTCTAACAGATTTTCCCCACTCAGCACAACACCCGCTAAGAAATCAACTCTGATTATCGGCAGCTCTATTTGAGAAACGTGAGTTAGGCAGCCAGCAGCCATAGTTAAGGCATCCCGGGGCTAGAGTGGGCGACGTTGAGTCTTATCTGAAACAGCTGGCTAAGGATAAACGTAAATACAGCAAGATTGTTATTCACGTTGGCGTTAATGACTGCCTGGTTACGTCAAAGCAGGTCACTAAGATCAATGTTGAATCGGTGTGTACATACGCAAGGTAAATGCAGACACCGTAGTTTTCTCTGGACCCCTGCCAAATCTAACCAGTGATGACATGTATACCGCATGTCATCATTTCGCGCTGGCTATCGAGGTGGTGTCCAGATAATGATGTGGGTTTGTATCACTGGCATTCTTTCTGGGGAAGACCTGGTCTGATTCGAGAGACGCATTCATCCCACTTGGTGGGAGTAGCTCTCATTTCTAGAACCTTGACAAGTTTATTAGTGGACCTGATCCTTGACAATCCAGAGTTGGGACCAGGAGGCAGAGTCCCAGTCTAACACACTTCTCTGCTCCTTTATTTCGGGATTACCTAGTAAAAACCCCATAGTGACGGTGTCTGCCCCCCGACCACTGAATTATTTAAATCAAGGTAAACAGTAGAGAGCTGTGCATGAAAACCTCATAACAATTAAAACCACAAGTGTAAAAGTGCAAAAGATAGGAGAATTAATGTGGACTCTTACACTCAGATCCCTCTCTTCAGGTGTACTAGTAAATTATTAATATCGAATTCTATATTGGTTTTATTTTGTCTTACTGAAACCTGGCTGGGTGATGGAGAATATGTTAGTCTAAATGAATCCACCCCCCCAGTCATATTATACTCACATTCCTCAAGGCACCGGCCGAGGAGGTGGAGTTGCAGCTGTCTTTGATTCTAGTCTACTAACAGCTAACCTAAACTGAATATAACTCATTTGAAAGTCTTGTTCTTATCTTTCACACCCAAGTTGGAAATCAATGCACCAGTTCTATTTGTTATAGTACCGGCACCTGGCCCATACCTGAATTCTTATCCGAATTTGCAGAGTTTTTGTCAAACTTAGTGCTAAAAACGGACAAAGTTCTTATTGTAGGGGATTTTAATATTCATGTGGACATAGAATGATAGCCTTAGTACTGCGTTTATCTCTCTTTAGATTCTATTGGCTTCTCTCTCCAAAGTGTACAATAAACCTCACCGTTTTAACCACACCCTCGATCTTGTCTGGTGTATGGTGTTGAAATTGAACATTTATAGTATTCCCACAGAATCCCTTTTATCTGACCACTGTTTGATAACTTTTATTTTATACTGCAGAACTACGCACCATTAGGCAAAACCTTTTATACAAGATGTCATCTGATAGTGCTGTAACAAACAATTTAAGGATGTGATTCCATTAGCATTTAATTCATTACCAAGTCCCAAAGTACGGAGGACTCCTATGCTAATTCAGTCCTCCCAAATCGATCATTTTGTTGATAGTGCAGCATGCTCGCTGCGAACAACACTCACTCTGTTGCCCCCTAAAAAAGCAGATATAAAACAAAGACGGTTAGCTCCATGGTATAACACTGAACTCGCAAATTAAAGCAAATATCATGGAAACTTGAGAAGATTTGGCGTTCCACCAAATTGGAAAATCTCGTTTAATCTGGCAAGATAGTCTTAAACTGATAGGAAGGCCCTCCGTAATGCCAGAGCGTACTACTTGTCGTTAATAGAGGAAAATAGGAACAACCCCAGGTTTCTTTTCAGCACTGTACCAGGCTAACGGAAGGTCACAGCTCTACTGAGCCAGTATTCCCACAGCTCTTATGAGTAACGACTTTTTGAGGTTCTTCTTCAATGATAATTATAACTATTGAAGCAAAATTCACCCACCTGCCTTTAAGTGGCACTGACTTATCTCTAAACTTAGGAACTTCAGAAACAGCTGTAAACCAGATATATGTTTAGACTGCTTTGCTTCACTTAATCTTTATCAATTTAATTCAATTATTTCTTCATCTAACCATCAACCTGCCTCTTAGCCCCATCCCGACTAGGCTACTTGAAAGAAGTTATACCATTAGTCAACACTTCTCTACTAGATATAACCAATCTATCTTTATTAACGAGCTATGTACCACACACTTTAAAGTAGCTGAATTAAACCTCTTCTGAAAAAGCCCACCTTGATCCGATGTTTTGGCCAACTATAGACCTATATCATCCAACTCCATTTCTCTCTAAGATTCTTGAGAACCAGTTGCCAAACAGCTGTGTGACTTTCTGCATGGCACGCTTATTTGAGGATTTTCCAGGATTTAGAGTTATCATAGCACAGAGACAGCACTTGTAAAATTAATAATGCCTCCTAATTGCATCAGACAAGGACTTATCTCTGTACTTGTGTTTTAGATCTTAGTGCTGCATTTGATACCATTGACCATCAATCTTATTACAGAGATTGAATTTAATTGGCATTAAAGGGACTGCTCTAAGCTGGTTTAAGTCTTATTTATCAGATCGATCTCAGTTTGTTATGTTAACGATGAATCCTCTGTGCATGCCAAAGTTAGTCATGGAGTCCCACAAGGATCTGTGCTCGGTCACATCCTGTTCACTTTATATATGCTTCCTTTAGGCAATATTATCAGGAAGCACTCCATAAACTTTCATTGTTATGCAGATGATACTCAAATATATCTATCGATCATGCCGATGAAACTAATCATTAGCTAAACTTCAAATGTGCCTTCAGGATATTAAACCTGGTGACCTGTAATTTTCTAATTTAAACTCAGTAAAATGAAGTTATTGCTCTGGGGCCCAAGCCCTCCGTGACGCACTAATCAAAAATAGTTACTCTGAAGGCATCACCCTGGCCTCCAGCTCCCCTGTGAATCTTGAGTTTCTTTGATCAGGACTGTCCTTTATTCCCACATAAAGCAAATTTCAAGGATTGCCTTTTTTCACCAACGTAATATTGCAAAATATCAGGAATATCCTGTCTAAAATGATGCAGAAAACTAGTCCATGCATTTGTTACTTCTAGACTGGATTACTGCAATTCTTGGTTATCAGGCAGCTCGAAAAAATCCAAAGACTCTACGTTGATCCAGAATGCTGCAGCACGTGTTCTGACAGGAACCAGGAAAAAGAGCCACATCTCTCCTAGCTTCCTGCATTGGCTTCCTGTAAAATCTAGAATAGAATTTAAAATCCTTCTTCTCACCTACGACTCTTCATGGTCAGGCTCCATCTTATCTTAAGCTTAGTACTTACAACCCTACAGAGCACCTACGCTCCCAGAATGCAGGGTTACTTGTGGTTCCTTAGTCTCTAAAAGTAGAACGGAGCCAGCGCGTTCAGTTATCAGCTCCTTCCTGTGGAACCAGGTTCCAGTGGGTTCGGGAGGCAGACACCGTCCCATATTTAAGAGTAGGCTTAAGACTTTCTCTTTGTTAAAGCTTATTGTTAGGGCATCAAATTGAATATTGTTAGGGAGTGAGGAGTCGCAGCGTTCGCCTAACCCGGCCCACCTGCTTCTCGTCATAGTTGTCGATTTATCTATCATATAACAAGCTATAATTAACTAAAGGGAGACTTGGCATCGCCCGATCCGGTTGGGGGAGTTCTAGCCTACCAAGCCCCCTCTCTTTACCCTGTCTCTCTTGTTATGCTTTGATAAGCTTATAGTTAGGGCATAGAATTGAATATTGTTAGGGAGGTGAGGAGTCGCAGCGTCCGCCTAACCCGCCTACCTGCTTCTCGTCATAGTTTTCAGATTTATCTATCAATAATCAAGCATATAATAACTAAAGGGAGCTTGGCATACAGCCCGATCCGGTTGGGGAGAGTTCTAGCCCGACCAGGCTCCTCTCTTTACCCTGTCTCTCTTGGTTTTGCTGTATATTTTAGACAGCTGGACTTCCTTTGACACACTGAGTTCCTCTCCCTCTATCTTCCATCTTTTCATTTATGTGCACCCATGTCCCAGAAATGCGTGTTACTAACCTAGCTCTGGGGATCATTCCCCAGAGTCCTTATGTTCTTTTTTTCCCCAGCATTTCCCTCGTCAGGGATACTCCAAAATGTGGTAGCAGCTGTCGCCATGGTCCCACTACACGTTCTGCGGTCCATGTTCATCTGCTACACTCTGCGGTGCCCAGCTACATCCTGCTGGCCTTGTACTGCCGCACAGTGCCCTGCTATGCCATGAACTATACAAAGAACTGCTACAACTACTATTTTTTCTATTTTGTTATTTCCACTAACCCCAACCGGCCCGTCAGACGCGCCCTACCAAGACCTGGGTCTGTCCGAGGTTCTGCCTAAAAGGAGGTTTTTCCTCGCCACTGTCGCACTGTTGCTTCTCTGGAGGAAACTACTAGAACTGTGGTCCTTGTAATGCTGAGTGTGTATAGACCTACTCTATCTGTAAAGTGTCTGAGATAACTCTTGTTATGAATTGATACTATAAATAAAATTGAATTGAATGGAACAACTGTCAGACTGAATTTTGTGAAATCCATGAAATAAATTTTCTCATTACACACAATTACAGAAGATGGGAATCATTTCAAAGACGTTTTAGCTATCTATGATAGTTTGAGTGCTAACGTAAGCTCAAAACGTCATTCCAGTGACAGCCTTTGTTGTGTGTGATTGCTAGCTTGTAGCTAGCTAAGCTAGCGTTCATTTCAAAATATGTTTTAGCTATCTATGGTTGTTTGATTGCTAATGTTAGCTCAAAACGCCATTCAAGTGACAGCCTTTGTTGTGTTTGATGCTAACTTGTAGCCAGCAGTGAAGCAGCTTCGTTAATTAGGTCCATTTTTACTGTACTGACATTGCAGAAGTCTCTCGTTAGCATCTTATATGCTACTTGTCGCAGAGTGACATCTGCACTCACCTCACATTGAGCAGTGACAAGGGGACCTACGTTATGGCACATTGCATTTCTTTTTTTAGATAATTGTTTGGGGCATTTTCAGCCTTCATTTTTACAGGAGAGCTGAAGACATGAAAGGGGAAAGAAAGGGGGGAATTACATGCAGCAAAGGTCCGCTTGCGAAGGAGCAAACCTCTATGTTAAGGTGACCAGATTTCTCTGACAAAATCCGGGGACATTTTCAGCTCAGAGGAGTATTTACCTCCAAAACACGTCATGTTTTTACACGTCACACGTCAAGTGTCTGACAACATTATGGAAAGGATTTCTAAGGAGCTCGACCTTTCTGTTAAAGATTTAGATCCTTTTTTAAAACATAAAAGTCCGCGAAATTGTGTTCGCTAAACCCACCAGACTCCATGTAAATAATCAGTGATTTTAGCATCGTAAAACACGGCTTTCTAAAACATCTCTGAGCACCGCTGGCTCTGGCTGTCTTGAGTCTGCGGATGTAGGGTGAGCGACCATCGGCTACGTTTTGTCAGTTTTTTCTTTCTTTCATTCCAATTTCGGGTCTGTCAGTCACAGTGAAATCCGGGGACATTTCCGGGGACAGATCCAGCCGGGGACAGGTCACCGGGGACAGTCCCCGGAAACCGGGGACGTCTGGTCACCCTACTCTATGTATGGGGGCCAGCTGCATTGAATTTGTGGCACGCTGCTCTCTGTTTACATTATTTTCCAGGCTTACGTTGCTTGGTTAGCACAATGAGATCATGTTATAAAGCACAGCCAAAACGATTTGTCATAAACTAAGTAACAATAGTGTTAGCCACGATGCTAACATCATTGAAAAAAGCCAAACGGTGCTGTTTCTACTGCTTTAGGGATTCAAAAGCAACCTGTTTTTTGCAGATTGTCACTTTTCTGAGAATACTCTGTTAGAAGGAAATATGTGAAGTTGAAGCTAACTCTGACAGCTGTGTGGAAGCTAACATAATCTTTAGCTGTCTCCATAAAACTCCCAACTAAGCTCCTATAACTCGCGACGCAGTTAGGAAACCATAACAAGCTATTCATAACATAAGCATTTTGGCTCGGTTGATTTTTAAAGTCATGTTAAAACTGTTTCCCATCCCTTCCTGTCACTCCCCCCAATGTGAGCTGACCTGTTTCTCACACCCGTAACTTATTGTTAATCAGACCAGACACAAGAAGAGGGAGATTAGCTAGCTAACGTTAGCCAACCTGTTTATCAAAAATATCAATTTCAAATTTGAATTTTAGCAATCAAATAGTATTGATTTTTGTTTGATTCAAATTATATTCAACTTTCGGAATTCGTTCCCACAGCCCTTGTACACATACAGTAGTTGGAGTGGTTCGAGGTTGGATCACGTTCTCACCACAAACAAACTGCTCCAGAGCTTCGATTGATTGTTTGGGCCTCTTTTGGAGCGATTGCTGCCTTCCCACTTGCCCAGACGCACCGCACCAAGGCGGAAAACAAACTCTAGTGCGATTCATCTGTACTAAATGAGACAGGTGTGAAAGCCTCCTTTGTAATGCTGCTATAGTTTTAGACTGCCAGGGGACTTCCTTTAGCACAAAGAGCCCCCCCCTCTCTCTCCATCTGTGTGCATTAACGTCCCAGTAATGCATGCAACTATTAGCATTAGTTCTTTCATTTTATGTATTTTTTTCATCTGTGTTTTAATTTTGGTCTTTGAAGCAATTTGGGATGCATGCTTGCATCAAAGTGCTGTATAAATAAAGTTGAGTTCATCACTTAACTTTGAGGCCCTATTTTGAAGAGGGTCCCTGTTTCAATTTTTTACCTTAATCTATTCAGTGTGGTGCTTAGGCGAGGCCTACATGTCGCCAAAATTATTTGGCCTACTACATCAAAGTTATACCACACAGTAGATCTGGAGCAATATTATTCCAGAATATAGAAACTATACACATTGCATTGAGACCCCCTTGCATGTCTGTGATTTGTTAGACATTCTGTTTCCATTACTGTAAACATGCAAGCCAATGGTCTGCTGGAGTTTCAAAATAATAATCAGCCAGTTGATGGCGCCAAAAGCCCTTCAAATTTCTAATGTGTGTTGTCCGCCTGAAAGGCTGTATTCAAGTTAAGTCAACTTTCTTGTCAATTCTCTTAAAATATGTGCCAGATTTGAAAATGCATTTCTCTCCGACCCACAGCGCAATACGTACATAATGTATACAAAGCATATACAACACAAAAAGTAAATTCTAAATTCTATTCCTTTACTTATTACTTTTAAATTGAGGCTACACATAGTAGATTATTTAGGTGTTCATATAATGTAAATTATGTGCACTCAATTATCTTATGTATTTCAGTTTGTGGGTTGATCTTGTGGAATGGTCTAAACCAGGGGTCTTCAACATTTTCTAAGCCAAGGACCCCTGAAGGAGAGATGGAGAAAGGACCCCCTACTACATTTATTGTAAAAAAGTAAGTTGCAAACTGGGCCTACATTAATGTGCAGGGTGAAACTTTTCTACATTGGCATGGTGGCCCACTGTGGACTCACAGCCAGAAGGTACAGGGTTCCAACCCTGGTCTGGTCTTTTTTGTGTGGAGTTTACATGTTCTGCCTGGTTATCTCTGGGTGCTCCAGTTGTCCCCAACACTAAAAACATGTTCCCCTCCCTCCATACCAAGCTCATGCGTGTAGAGCGTCTGCTGTCGTAATTCATCACCCAGGTGAGTGCTACGTGTGTCCATGACAAAGTGTTATATAAATGTAATTAATTTATTACACATACTTTTTGCATAGAATACTAAGCTATTCAAATAGCCTAATACTTCTTGGCATGATTTTCTAAATCATGTTTTAATGTTAAACATACGTGTGGCACAGTGCATTCTGAGGATGAACTGTATCTGTGGATGGCTACTTCAGTGACCATAGGCCAGTAAGCATTATCATCAGTGGGGATTTGTATTTGATTTATATTTGATTTTATATAGCTTGGATTCATGTTGAGACTTTAACAATAATTTGGACCTCTTTGGGTATACATTGAAATCATACAATTCAATGATATACAGTTCAAATATAGATTCAAGAAATAAATACTTGACCAATACAGGTGACCTGCACATATAACTAGGAATGAACACACAGTGTATTGTTGTGTTGTTTAAATTATTGTATTATTGTATGACTTAAAATTTTGTGTGCCGTATAAGCATATCTATTTCTTTTTGTATGTAATAATATGATATTGTAAAGTAGGGGCGGGGCTTTGTAAGCGTTATGCTTCTGCCTGCTCCTTCTTAAATCCATCTTTTTTGGTTTTTTAAGATGGATTTGGATTGATTTGTATATGATTTTCTTATATTTTAGTGTTTTTATCACTTTTTTTTCTTTTCGTCTTTTACAGTATGAGATTAATAAAGCAAACAAATTAAAAGTGTTAGCTACATTGTAAATTAATATAATACAAAAACTGTTGTTAATGTTGTTGTTGTTATTATGAGCAAAGATTATTTTTTTATTTTTATTTTATTATTAATTATTTATTGTCATTGTGTTCAGAGTAGAATGAAAAATCTCTTAGCCACTCTTCAGCTGTGTGATAAAATATGGGACTAAATCACACATAGACTAATAGAGCATATTAATAAGAGCATCACTCAAAGAAATAAATCCATAAAATAATGGAAACTGTTCTGGCAGACCATTACCCAGACTTATTCCTGTAATAAAAAAACGGAAAATGTTGTGTGTAGCTACAGTTAAAATACGGACGGTTTTTACTGTTATTTAAGATATTCTCACAGAAAGCTGCTCAATTAGTACATTTCTGAAATGAAGTCAGTTCTTTATTTATTAAAACCTTTTTTCAACACCTGTTTTATGCTTTTGACGCTTTTTGTAACTTGTTAACACTATGACATTTTTTTTAAGGCTTTAGTTTAGACACTTTTTTGGTGCTTTTCACTCCCACTAATCCAGTTAATAATTTCCGATAATGGCGTTGTGAACAAGGGGGTAAGCAACCAGCTCCTATGGCGCCATTTTAATGCTACCAAGCCATCACCCGCATTCCATTGACTGCAATTCATTTTGGCGCCACTTTGACAGCTAATATCTTTACATCTGAAGCGTTAAAGCCTCCATTTGTCTGTTGTTTATTTCTAAAGAAACACGACAATGTATAAAATGCTCCACTACCTTGTAGCTCACGTTAAGGCTCCGTAGCAGATGTTTTTGTGAAAATAGACTAACGATTGTGTCTTAACCACCAACTTGATGTTGCATAGTTGATAAATCACCGTATTGTCAGGAGAAGCACGCAGACAGTTTCGACTTACATTAGCTGTTTAGGTTTAATTACTAATGTTAATTAGCATGTTTAATAATTAACCTGTGCCTATGTTATCTCCTAACATATACCTGCGCTCTCCATCTCTGCTCACATTCAGAATGATTAAGATTTCACAGCTACCAGAAGACTTTAAACTTTAAGACAGTTTGCCACGTCACATCTACGGATAGACAGTTAAAGAAATGGACCAACTGATCACGTTGCGCTGGACGGAGACCAGTGAAGGATGTTAGAAGCACTTTTCCGGTGCTGGCTTAGCGTTACTGCGCAGGCTCCAACTGAGCTTGACAACGTAGATGTGATGTGAGCAACCTGTCGGAAAGTTGTAAGTCTTCTGGTAGCTGTGCCAAGAGAAATCTCAATTATTTTGAATCTTGCAGAGATGGAGAGCGTAGGTATATGCTAGGAGATAACATAGGCACAGGCTAATTATTGCTAACTAACATGCTAGTTAACATTAGCAATTAAACCTAAACAGCTAATGTAAGTCAAAACTGTGTGCAAGCTTACCCTGTACTATACGGTGATTCCTCTACTGTGTGACAGTAAGTTTGTGGTTATTGCACAATCTTTAGCCTTATTTTTTCAAAAACACTTACTACGGAGCCATAACGTGAGATACAAGGTAGTGGAGCCTTTTATACATTGGCGTGTTTCTTTAGAAATAAACAACGGACAAATAGAGTCTTTTAATGCTTCAGATGTAAAGTTATTCACTGTCAAAGTGGCGCCAAAATTAATGACAGTCAATGGGACGCTAACAGCTGGTGGTGGTTTTGTAGCATTAAAATGGCGCCATAGGAGCCACGCTTAGAGAGGAGAGGCTTACCCCCTTGCATCTACGTCGTCAGTTGGAGGCTGCGCAGTAATTTAATTTTTTTATCTATTTATTAATCCCCGATGGGGAAATTACAATTTACACTCTGTGTCCACACTTGTTAGTAGTCACACACAGTCCTGAACTGCACACACACACGTTCAGGATACATGCACTAATGGAGAGATGTCAGAGTGAGTGGGCCAGCCGAAGTAACGCGGGTGGGGGAGTACGGTGCCTTGCTCAACAGCACCTGGCAGTGCCCAGGAGGTGAACTGGCATCTCTCCAGCCACCAATCCACACTCCCTTCTTTTTGGTCCATACGGGGACTTGAACCAGTGACCTTCCGATTCCCAACCCAACTCCCTATGGACTGAGCTACTGCCACCCCCCAATGCTCAGCACTCACCAGCAAACCGGTTCTAATATCCTTCACTGGTCTCTAGTGATGGCAGAATGAAGCTTTGTGAAGCAGTGTCTTTATTTTCTGAGCCTACTGACAAAGTGTGGAGAATAAACTGAATTGGACTCTTAAAACCAAAAGCGCCATCTAGTGGGCTCAGAAAATAAAGACACTTATTCATAAAGCTTCATTTGGCCATCACTACTGGTCTCCGTCCAGAACAATGGGATCTGATGGTCCATTTCTTTCACTGTCTATGATTGTGAACAGCTCACTACTTTATTGCACACGGAGCACAGACGGAGAACGTCTGTTAAAATATACAGTCACACAACTGTAAATACACGGATATTTCTTAAAATTAACATGTAGGCCAATGCAAAGGCAAACTTGAGAAGTAGACACATTTTTAAATAGGTGATTATGATTATGATATATCATCAAATATAGATATCCAAACACAGACTGGGTATGTTTGTGTTTAAACCCCTCCCATCGGTGGAGGACAGTGGAGGACAGATGATGCGCGAGCTGAAAAACGGAGCGCGCGGTGCAGATAGGAGCGCACTCCACAGGACACACACACACATACACACATACGCACACTGACATCCACAGACAGACGGACACATAGCCTCCTACATGATCCTCCCTGTGTGCAAAAGGAAATGGAGTTAAAATAGGCGCATTTCCTACCTCATGGACTGAATGCATTGCCGACTGTCGCTTTGGATTTGTAAAACTTCACGCCCAGACACTCAGGAGAGAAAAATGTGGAGATACACGAACTTGATCGCATGTCTGCTGGTTTTGTGTAAGGATGCGTCTTCCCACAGCAAGGTAAGGAAACACATAATGCAGGCGGGTTTTATATAGGGCCTATGTATTATTTTATTTTATTTCACTTTGGAGGATTCCCATGCATTATTGCATTGTAGCGTATTACTCTTGTATTGAAACAAGGGCTGTTCAGAGTCAGTAATGGTCACTATAGGACCCCATAATCACTGAAGAGCTATCATTACAACGTCACCTCTTCCATATCATGGTGCCTCTGACTCAGACAAATAAGTGACTTGACAAACTTTTTTCCCAAAACCAGACATTTAGGCATACATTTTCTATCCAAAACCTGCAGAGGGTTCAGGCTATGTGCCATTTTTCTGATCCGTGGTAATCCTCCCAATGAGGGCTTTTGTGTGACATGAGTAACGATGAGTTTATGTAATGATACCTCCGGTCTGTGCCAGCAGAGTGTGGGAGAGATGGCACTCAGTGGGGTAAAAGTAATATCTGGCTGCCCTTGTTTGCACAGCTGCTGGACTCCAGTAACCCCTCACTCTCTCCCTCAGCCTAATCCAGATCCCCTCACACACACACACACACTCTCCCAGAAGACAGAGTACATGTCCAGTACATGTTGTAAGACCAGAGGCTCTGTTGCATGTGTATGGCCATGTATGGTGTGTGAGTGTCAATTTTCTGATCTGGATACAATCAGAGGCCAAATCAGCAGCAATGGATCAGTGCAGAGTAAACCCCCATTAGAGTAGGTTAGTAGTAGCAGTAGTGATAGAAAATGGTATTCCTAGTAGTACTAGCAGCAGCCATGCTACTAATTATAACAGTGATTGAAGCAGCATGTGCGAGTGTTAATGGTAATAAAGGTCTTTGTAGTAAATTATGCGGTCAAATGTCTGTTTTGGTCCAGGCCCCTTAGTTCCAATGAAGAGAAATCTTAATTCTACAGCTTACAATCAAATTTTAGATTGTGTTCTTCCAACTGTGTGGCAACAGTTGAAGTTTGTCCCTTTTCTGTTTCAATATGACGAGCACACACAGTACCATAAATAAAATATTTCCCAGTTTGGTGGAAGAACTTGACCGAACCCCACCCAACACCTGGTCCATCGGTGGTGACATCAGTGTTGGACCTCACTGATGCTCTTGTGTGACCTCACTGATGCTCTTGAGTTCTTAAAATAGATTTTATGAAAGTGGTATTGGAAAAACTATCGTTTAGGAGTTTTTTTAAATAAGCATTTTTTGTAAAAATGTCACATACCCCCTGCAGTACTCCAAAGTACCCCTAGGAGTACATGTACCCCCATTTGAGAAACACTGCCCTACATCATGACACGGCACTATTCTTCATCATGCAGCAGTGTCACAGCTCCTGTCCTGTGGCCACTGGAGATGCCCAGTCATTGATCTGGTGGCACTGGCATTGATAAAAGAAAAAAGCCCATTGATACATGGAGGGCATCAGAGGGTGGCGTGGAAACCAACACATACACCTGAGGATAACCGGTCCCAGGTCTGCAAGGCGCTAGAGAGAAGGAAACGGCAGACTGGGGTGACCACAGCAGCAGAGACAGGGTCTTCGATAATTAACTAAATTGACTTGCAGCTCGGTGGCTCAGTGGTCAGCACTGTGGCCTCACAGCAAGAAGCTACCGAGCCTTTCTGTGTGGAGTCTGCATGTTCTCCCCGTGTCTGCGGGGGTTTTCACCGGGTGCTCCGGTTTCCCACACCACTAAAAACATGTTCACTTCCCTCTCTATCAAGGTGATATGTGGTGAACGGCTAGTGTCGTACAGCTTGTGTGTGTAATGATAAAGCGCTATGTTCACCTGTCACTTTCAACTGCTTTTATATTTTAACCCACATATGGAAATATTTGTATGAACAAGATTTGACAATTAAGACAGTAACATTTTGACAGACATGTGACTAACAGAAATGGAATAATGTGTCCCTGAACAAAGGGGGGGGGGGTCAAAATCTGTATTAGGTGTGGCCAACAGCTGCATTAGGTACAGCAGCGCACCTCTTTCTCGCTAACTGTACCAGACGATCAGGTGTGCTTCTTGTCTCCCTGTGGCACTGTCTTAAGCCCCTGACACACCAACCAGACGGCCGAACCCCGGCAGAAAAGGCTGTTGGACTTATCAGCAGAAATGGGACGTACGTAATGGGACGTACGTAATGACGTACATAATACTCTGTTACTGTAACCAAGTAGATTTTTCAGATATCTTTACTTTACTTCACTATTTACTTTTGTGCTGACTTTTTACTTTTACTCCTTACATTATTAACAGGAATATCAGTTCTTTCTACGCCTTACATTTTACAAAATTGGCTCGTTACTTTGGTATGAAATAATTTCCGTGAAGTTACTGTTACTATTTCTCGAGTCATCAATACCAAATTCAGTCTAATTGGATGGGAATGTACATATTGGGATGATGTAGAGCGAGGCGGTTTTCATAGCGAATACAACCCGAAGCGAAGGGGTCTTGAATCAGCCTGAATTGTTGTTATAACGTGCTGCAAATTGTGCCGAGTGAAACAATACAAACTGCTGGCTTTCAATAATTTATTTACCATAGAATTTGAAAAAAAACTTAGAGGTAATGGCATATTTTTTGTTGTTTTCTAAAGCTATTTGTTGTTTGTTGCAGTAACTTTATTAAGTTTACGTTAATGGTCAGTTACATTTGTTCTCCTGCTAGCTATGACGATGCTTGGTTGGCTAGCATTTAGTTAAGTAACCCAAGTAACGTTAAGGTTCGCCAGCGTTTACTTTATTTGAAAATAATCTAATACTAACTGATATAATATCGGCATTTTAAAAACAAATTCACTTGTCAGTAACTTGATTTAGTGTAACAGTGCTATAGTAATCTTAACGTTACTCAAGGCCGTTCTTGTTTTTGAGACCACTTAAGATAACGTTAACGTTGCTTCAAGTCGATTTTATTTTGGACTAATGTAAACGTTGATGTCTCAAACCTCTCAGACGTAAATTGGAGGACTCATGTTTGAATTCTCACAGAATCACAATTCATATCTTGCCACTCAGTCAGAATATTATCAACCTGAAGTGACAGTTTCTGTCACAATAATCACACATGTGATGTTTTCGGTCTATTGGCAGGCATCCATTTAAAATGTTGGTAATGGCATATAGTGGGTCTATAGACTGTCATGGCGGCTTGGTCAGAAACAATCTCTTTTTTACTGTATTTTACTCACTGAAACGTGAAATTTTAAGCAAGAAATAGGCCACGCAGTTGTTGAATATGTCTTCATTTCAGATTGACAAAGTTTAAAAGATTTTTGTCCGATTTTGAGAGACTCTAGTCACGCTCATCCCGCTCCTCGTTTCCGGGTTAGCACTCCACCAATCAGATTGGTCATTTGATTCCGACTGCTGGCAGTGCCCGCCTTCCGACCGAGCATGTTAGGTCGGCCAAAATGACGGACGACGGCACGGAACACACCAAACAGACAAACAGACTCGGGTCACCAACCTTGCCAGACTGTCTGACGGCCGATTATCGGGTTGGTGTGTCCCTGTCCTTAGGCGTCTCACAGTAGAGACATTGCATTGTATTTCCCTGGCCACATCTGCTGTCCTCATACCTTGAGGCACCATGCAAGCTGTTACTGTCTTTTTGACATTGACATTGTTCAAACCCTTTTCAATAAAGATCTCTGAAGTTATTTAGTTTTTTCACAAAAGTATATGTTATATACAGTGTCCTGAAAAAGGGGCCTTCCTTTTTTGATAAAGCATCAAGCATTTGCTTTTTTTTAGATGCAATGCATTGTTATTAATTTTAATACTTACAGGTGCTGGAGGTTGACTTTAAGCCATAGATGATTGCCATAATTTATGTGAAACAACATGTTATCATGCCATCTTATGTTAACATGATTTAATTTAACTGAGGATATCACATGGGGTTTGATGAAGAGTCAACATCATCCGTCTGCAGAGAGTCTCTCTGTTTGTGGTTGAAACAAAGCAGCAAGCTGTTTTAAATGAGAGACACTAATACCCCATTCACACTGAGCCAATGATCCGGAAAAAACCCTGCTTTTGGTGTAAGCGTGAATGGGTCAACATCCACCATACGACCCAGGTGCACACAGCCCCGCACGTGACCAGGGTTTTACACAGGGCTGATGTTGCTTGGCTTTGGTACAAAATGGCCAACGTGGATATTATATTTTAGGTTGTTTTACCTCCATAGATTGTGCGGATGACTTCCAGCTCCCTCACATGATTTTGACTGGTCTTGTTCCATCAACGTTACATTAACTAATTCAAAGTTCCACCATTGAATCTGCATGGGTGTCAAAGTGTGTTGCATAACAATTCATTGTAATAAAGCCAATGGTCCATTGTAAATTATAGTTAGAAGTAAAAGATGGATGGTTGGTCCTGCAGGTCCACTGTCACCAGAATCTTATCACAAGTCAATCTAACTCAGTGAAATGTTCCCTATGTGTGCATTTGGAAGCATCGTTGGTCTTTCATTTTCTCAGGCTTCTATGCCTTCACATAGTTCTGGCCGTTTTCTCCCTCTGTGCAGATCTTTTAATCCTTTAGAGCAAGATTTATGATCCCAGATACATTTCAAATGTAGTTTGTCTCTTTTCTGGAGTATACATCCTAATTTTTGTATGATCTATGTGAAGTCTGATGAAATCCCTCTCAGGCACCATTGCCCTGTAGAGCTTAACCTCATACATACCTGGGCCCTTGTTGCAAACATGGATGAATAAATGCATGACATTCTTTGTGATTCATTAAAAATTGATAACTTTAAACCCTCAAATAGCCCTTGTGCACATACAAACAACAACTATAATTTCTTACAAAAAATTGTTGTTCTCAATCCTCCAAAGCAGCATAGCAGTATAGACTTGGAGCGCTCTTTGTGCAGAATGTTGATATGATATTTTACAAAAATGTATGCACAGTAATTCGTATGATATCCTACGAAATGATGGTGACTGCCAGCTTGTCCTGTTAAATAGCAGTCTTTACAGTTAAATCTAGCCAAGGAAAGGTGACTGTGAGCCGGGTACAGAGCACCGTGAGGTGCTGGTCCTTTCAGAGGCCAACGTGAGCGTCATGCGGCGACGACAGTTAATTCAAGACATCAAAATGACTAGTTAAGATTAGAAAAAATATTGTGGTCACTTCACCAATTAGTATTAAGCTTTGTATCAAGAGAAACCCAGGATTTTTGAATGGCCGTGCTTCCCTCCCTCATGTCCCCCTGAGACGAGAGATCCCTGTATTGTGTGTCTGGAAAAAACCCTCAGATGACGCAAATATTGTTGTTTTGCGTCATCTGAGGCATTTTTGCCCATTTTTGCCCAGAGGCTGTGGTCTACAAGGCAGCTTCTTCTGCATGTTTTCAACCCACCCATGGGGGTTGGACTCTTTCCCCGAAGCGAGTCGATTGTCAGCCATCTTGGAGCTAAGCTACAGCTCTCTCTTTTCAGCAGCAAACTTTTACAACAGTTATGTGCATTCAAACTACCGCTGTACAGATCGGAGAATATGCAGGAAACCTTATTACAGAGGGAAAACTCGACACAGTGACCAGCACCTCAGTCAGCGGTGTTGCCCTATAACTCTAGCCGGGTAAGAGGACATCGACGGCGGTGTGTGTTAAAGCGGAAATGTCGAACAAGGGCAGGAGTTCCAGCTAAGTGTAAAGCTAACGCTAGACGACCACCTGTCCGATCCATCCTGCTTCCAAGTGTCCGATCATTAGACAACAAACTGGACTACATCCACCATCCATCTTCAACGAAACTCCCAACGCGAGTTCAGAGACTGCTGTGCTTTTGTTTTTGTGGAAACATGGCTGAACAACAGTGTACCGGACTCCGCTATCTAGCTACCAGGCCTGCTAGCAGAGCCGATGCTGCTCTGGCGGGTAAGACTAGTGGAGGTAGACTGTGTTAATACAGACACAGACCGGTGCAGAAATTGGGGGGTGCTTTTATCCAACTACTGCTAACCGCTGGTGGAATTTGTGACTGTTAAATGCCGACCATTCTACAATAATTGCGTCACAGCTGTGTTCATCACTCCAAACACTAATGCTACCATTGCGTTAGCTGAACTTTAGGAAGCCTATAATGTGTACACTAAATGTAGCCTGTTTTGTCATGTCATTTTTATAGAAGGTTATGTTTATATATTTTAAATGTGTAACACCACTTGAGCCACGGTGAAACATTGTTTTGTGTACAGTACATGGTTGAAATGACAATAAAACACACTTGAGTTGAGATGAATGCCTCACTGTCTGTCTAGATGTCTATAAACGGTAGGTGTGGCTTGGGACTTGTAGAGCAGCAAAGCAAGTGCATTCTGGAATTTGGTGTCTTTCCTCCACATGAGCCAAAAACACATTTTCTGTTTTTTTTTAGCCTAGAAAGCACACATTTCAAAAAGTAATTCATATTTCTACTACATAAGTTACCTGATTTAAAGATATATTTACCTTACCAATGGTGAAATATCTATTTAAGTAGTACTCCTTGGACAAGAATACCCATTTACCGGGTGAAAATCGTAGGTTTTCTCATTAACTTTTAAGTTCTTCCATGACATGAACTTCACTTCCCCGCTTTAAGCCCTGTGCTCTGTGACCCATCCATCCACCCAACCATTTTCCTATGTGGATCTTAGCAGCAATCAATGTGCTGCTATATCCATGACGTTCACTTCCGGGACTGCTGCGGTGCCGGATGTCACTCTTTTCGCCCGGATATCTGGTACCTTCTGCTTTCTTTGTGTTGAAATTTCAGACTCTGGTTGATTTATGACGATTGTTAACTACTTTGTAGCTCTCATCAGAGTAAATCCAGACAGGTAGCTAGACTATCTGTCCAATCTGAGTTTTCTGTTGCACGACTAAATCAACTTTTAAACGTTTTTCCGCCAAAACAAGTTCCTTCCCGAGGCTATTTTGCAGCGGCACCGTCCGGCACTTAGCACCACTCATGATGATTGTGATTGGTTTAAAGAAATGCCAATGAACCACAGCACATTTTCTCCCAAAATGTGGTGTGGACTAGACAGACCCTCCTCCGCAGCTCTGTGTAGGAAGGTCTGGGAAAGCGATATTAATGTTGAGTAATACATGTGGAATACATACAAATGACAGTAAATTTTTCCCCATAGGTATATGCTGTTGGTTCACGAGAACAGTTGTAGGACATACTTCTGTCAAAGATGAGATGAAAAAACAACAACAGAGCCAAATTGTATTTTTAAGATATTACCATGGCTATCTCATCTGACCTTGCATCGCATGCGTTGGTGTTGATGGCTGGGGTCATGTTGGAGGTCCCAGTCTAGTTTGCACAGAGGTACTTCCATATTCCTTCTGCACAGTACAATTCAGGTGCAATTCTAACTTTCACTGTGGGTGCAGAAAGAAGTGTGATGCATTGATTTATATGCAGCCCAGAAAGGGTGTGGAAGTTGGGGTTGTGGGGGTGTAGTACATGACAATATCAGTGCACTGGAGCTTGTTCCTCAGGCATTTTCTATTAAACATAACTACAGTACAATGTTTCCCTAATCCTAAATGGATAGCTCAACACGGATGAAAAGGGAAATAGGCATATTCACTTTCTTGCTGTAAATTAAATTATAAGATTGTAAGATAAATATGAACCTCAATCAGCTTATCACAAAGACAGTGAGCAACACTGAGCATGCAATAACAAGAAAACAAAGTGTTAAAGCAAGATTGTGGTGTTAGGGGGGCTTATGAGCAACACTACTGTGTAAACAAGAAATAAGTTTACATAAAACCACAATATGTAGTTTTTCATACTTTTATTTTTCCACACTCTTTCTACATGAGATATACGAGATATAAAGTGGTAATTTATGAGCTTTAGAGGTGCTGGTAGTTAGGTTTTGTTATAGGGATGGAGCCTGTTTTTTTCCCGTTTCCAATCATTGTGGTGTAGATCAGATAACGTCCTGTAGCTCCAGTGAAAACAAAGCATGTGGTCATTTTTTAAGCATGCTTTTATCGTATCAAAGTGTGCATTTCCGTCTCTTTACTTTAACACAAATTCAATGTAACATTGTTATGAAAAACAAATGATTAATGGATTTCTGAGCAGCTGTCATACTGAACAATGAACATTTCATTTATTAGCATATAAAGGACTACGACTAGCATCTGCACAATAATTGCAAAACACCGCAGCAGGTTGATTTTTTAATAAAAATGTTTTTTTGTTTTTTTTGCTCAAGTAATATTATTTCTCACTCAGCTTTGATCAACTGCCACTTTTTAACATCTCCCATAACATCTGCTGTAACTAATCATCCGGGGGGAAACGCATTGGCAAAGTCCATCATTCCATTCGTTGTTGAGGTCAACACACACACACTAATAATTTGTGTCTCTTTGTGCTTGTGAATGAATTACTACAGCATGTGGATTTTATTAGGAAGCCATATTGACAACTTGATTTGTATCTGTGTGTTTTCAAAAGGGATTTTCACCCCTCACAGCACACTGATGATTAAACTGTAGGGAAATAAAGCAAATGTGTTACAAAGATCCTTGTTTAAAGGGTTTTCAGAGTCTGCAATGTTGCTGTGGCAAGAAAGGAACTTAGAAGTAATTAATGAATTGATTTAAGTATTACAGTAGTTCATGAAGGACAATATGTCTTAGGTTATTATTATTTTCCTTATTTTTGTTTCCTACTGTGCTGTGAAGACTGAAAAGTCTTCAAAGTTCAGAGAGTGTCCAGATATACAAACAGACCCAGCAGGAATGTAGATATGTACCCGCAAAGGCAGCAAGTGCTTGATACACTTTGTGTTTAGCTAATTAACAGGTCCGTGCTAATGCCAGTGATGTTGTTTACAGTGTATGGTCTGAGCCACCGACCCTCATGGTTCATCTCCAGACTGGAACCCTCCATGGAATCCCCTCGTTGTACCAAGTTAACCTTTACAGGGGCACAGTAAGACACAGTGTTTATCATAAGCACCGCTAATTAGATTAAAAACCGGCGGACTCTTTGGACTGGAATGTTGTTCCCGGTTTTGGTCTTGAGTACCCTTGACAGGAGATGATGTGGATTTTAAAGAGATAGTCCATCCTTTGAAATCCCAAGCTTGATGGGCTTAATACTTATTAGAATTGTTAGTCTTGATGCCTTTTGTGCATTTGTGGGAAACTAGTTAAAAAAGCCGAATTGTCTGCAGGTCATAAGAGGTATGTGTTGGAAGATAGGAAAACATGCAGCTGATCATTTAAACTTTGCCACAGGATACCTGCACCGCCTGCCTTTTTGTCCCAGTGATTACCCGAGCTGGCAAAGCACTAAGAGGAGAGGATATCCTTGTTTATATGAACAAGGCTGCAGATACAACAGGCCAGTGCTACTGAAACATTGACTTTAACTCTGAGGCTATTGTGTGACACATCTTGTGTTTTTAGCAATCCGGAGCACAATTGGGGTTTCACTTAATCACTGTCAGGGTGTGTTAGCTGTTAAAGGCTGCGGCGACTGATCTAATAGAGCTCTCTGCAGCTCTTTTGCTCCAATTGTGCAGACATGAGCCGTGTTCTTTTTGACCTCAAACTTGACTGCACTTGAGAGGTCAAAGCCAAAGACTCAAAGCTCAAAGCATGCGTTAAATACTCGGTGCTCTTAATTATTAGCATTGTTAATTGTGTTGCCTGTTCTCATGCTGGTAGGTCAGCTCTGCATGAGATGCTGGAGGCATACCAGCACATATGATTTAACAGGAGGAGGCAGGTGCTCTGATTGGCACAGTGATTCAGATAAATCTATGCCCGGCAGTAAAAACCTGCAAGGTTGGGATTTAGTCTTTTTTTTGAATTGACAAAAAGTGACGTGCCAAAGTAAATCTGGTTGGAATTTCTCTGACTTCTCCAACTCAAAGCAACTTTAGCTGATGTCGCTATGCAGCAGTCGGTCTTTGGTTGGTGTTGAACAATGCAGCTCAGCAGGGCCGTATGCATAGCCTGCATAGCCTCTGCTAAAGACGTTTAATCTGCTAATCCACTCTGTTTTCATGTAGCTGTAGGATTTGTCAACCTGCTGCCTTTTCGCTTGACATGGGTCAGGATTGGCCCGGCTCTGCACACAGGAGTCCTGCCCCATATTAGACCTCCTCCCAGTATGTCTGCAGTAATGGAGGGGGGGGGGAGTACGCACTCCACATCTTCCCCCTTCACTCAGCCTGCATTCCTTCACTAATGAGCAAACACCACCTCCACCTCTACCACTTCCCTGTATACCTTCAGCCTGCTGCTATCCTGCCTAAAGTCTTCCTAAATTGATCAAACTACAGACATCCATTAAATAACAAGCATAACCAAAATGCAAAAGCCATAATTGTTACTACCTACGCCAGCCTTTGTTTCTGTTACAGTCATGTGCTGTAAATCGCTGAATATGTAAATAATATTCCCTATCATGTATCATATATTCTTATTTTGTCCATCAGGTGTTTAACATTGTACTTCTATACATTTGGATGACGGGAATAATTATTGTTGACTCAGTTAATTGTCAAGTCTATAACATGTTAAAAGATATGACAAATGTCTCCCAATCCAAGGTATGTATTCAATCAGCCACATTGAAAATGACGGTCTCATTCAATTGGACACAAAGTATTAATTAAAGGTTTGAAATGAAATCTCTTGTTTTTTAAACCAACAGTCCGAAAATCTTAAAATATTAGGTTAACAATGGTATAAAACAGAAAAAGGCAGCAAATATATTCCCAATTGAGATGCTATAACAGGATTTTTTGGGGCTGTTGTGTTTGCTGTTTTGACATAACCAAGAGGACTTTCTATTTAAATTGGCTTTAAACCTCTTTATCATATCTTGGAAAACGTCCTTACAAAGAAGGAATGTCGCCATTTTGGAGAGAAATTGCCAAGAGATTGGTTTATAAGGTGAATATTATCCATCGGAGGTGGTACCTCATGTATATCTTTGACCTAAGTTTCTACAAACATAATCTTCACTCTTAGAGTAATACCTCCTAACTCCTGTCACATGAGGACAGGACCACAGTTTATTAATGAAGAATCTCTTTGTTGCGGAACTCCATCTCTGATAAAGGGATACCACATGTGCGCCCACCCTGCAGAGGTCCTTAAATCTCACCAGGGAGAGATGATAATCCAAATCTTCTCCAACACATGATCCAACAGGCTTTAATCCAAATAAACACACACACTGAACACATGAGGGATAGCCAAACCCAGGTTATGGATAGCCTGTAATGCTCATGGTATTAAAAGCTGCATGAACATTGAGATGTAATATACAGAATGTATTGATCTCTTTTGTTAAGTCATTTAAAAAAAGAATGACCTTTGGAACAGACAATGCACAACTGAAACCTTTTGAATATGGCGTCCATGTGGGTCAGACAAGCTTTTATTACAGTAAGGCTTTAAAGGGGAACGCCACAGTTTTAACACATCCAAATTTGTTTTCAGGTGTTGGGTAGTTCTACTGCATCTGTGAAAAAAGTTGTATAAAGCCTTTTGTGTCTCCAGTTGGAGCTGTGTGAAATCTGTTAAATTGCCTAAAGTGGACTAAAGAACGTGCATTTTAAAATGACTGTTTTCATTTGAAAACATATGTTCTTCACTTCTTGAAGTGGGGAGGTGTGGAGGTAGAGAGAAGTGAGCTTAAAGACCTCTGATGATCACTCTTTACCTGTGTTGCACATAGATTGTAAAAATAAAACAGACAACGCATCAAAAGGGAAACAAAAATATCATGGGTGACATTATTATATGATTATATGATTATATGATAGTGATCGGGCGGGCGAGTCTTGGACTATACATCCACTCAACCAATCACAAGTCAATCACAGTTGTCAATCTTGATTTTTTTTGCCACGTTTTAACAGCATCAAATTACAAACCAAAACCAAACTTTTTTAAATTTTTTTTATTTAATTAACACGTAAACAAACATCAGCATGATGAGAACTACCTAAAATGACAGAAACTAGTTTTGGGTCACATTGATTTGCTGTGTTCTTTGACTTTTAAGTTTTGCCCATTTTCCATCTGCTGACATGGAGGGATTTCTAAAGACTATGGTTACCTTCTCCTCAGATCTCTGCAGGGTAAATCCTGACAGCTAGCTAGACTATCTGTCATATCTGGGTTTTCTTTTCAATAAAGTTCCTTCCTGAAGCTATTTTATAGTGGCACTATTGTTCCGTCCGGCACTTAGCAACGCCCAAGATGATTGTGATTGGTTTAAAGAAATACCAATAAACCAGAGCACGTTTTCTCCCATCCCGGAAATGCTGTGTGGACTCGCCAGACCCTCCTCTGTTGCACTGTGGAGGAAGGTTTGGCAATGCGAGACTACCACTCAGCAGATAACACTCCAGTGCTATCTATGTCCCTCTTGATTCGTTCCTTTTCCATCTTGAACTGGAGTCATAAAGCCATGCACATTGTTTAGGACACATTTGCGTCCCGTTGTGTCTTTGCATTGACATAATATCCCATCCAAGATTTTGTTTTGCTTTCAGTCTTAACACATTATTATTTATATCAGCTAACAACATGGCCACCATAAGGGACTATTTGAAAGGACACAGCTGTTGCAAAACCTACTAAGAAATATAACCTACAAGGTTTCAGTCTCTTGTAGCCCACCCTGCACTGTGAAATAGTTAATTAGTTGACTAATTAGTTTTTTGGTTTTAGTTGTCTAACATTTATTTAGTTTTTTAATGCTTTTTCATGCTAAATGACTTATTTCCATGACACATCCCTGGTAAACACAAGATTATAGTTTATGCACCTTACTCTTTGTGGAGAAACTCAGTTTTACAGATCTTTTACTTAAATCAACTAACTGATTAGTTGACAAAATCCTAATAATTTTCTTTAATCAAGGACAGCCCTAGAAATGAGGAAAGGTGGAGATAGTGGTTAGATGGAAAAAGTGGAGAAATTCACAGAGTTCTAATTAGACCTCAGTCTGCCTACTGACCATCATTACCTGAATATTTAGAATATGAACATGAACAAATGTGCAGTAAATCTGTGTAGTTGAATTTTTGAATGCATGCCATCTCCACGGTATGCAAGCTAGCACTTGTCTCACATAGGGTGGGTGAGGAATGTGTGCTCCGGCTGCAATGCACTGCTTCCTGTTTATTAAGTTAGCCATGAGCATGGCCTGCCAAACCTCTGTCATCATACATGACGCAAAAGGCAAGTTAGGTATGCACAATAATTTATATTTGTCTTTAGGCTTTTGTCTGTGTCACACCTGCTAACGTTCAAAATACGGGAAGCTTGTGGTTATTTTTCAGGATCTCTTTCCTTGCCTTGCTTTTGTTTCCAACAAAAATGGTGCTTACCCAATGCTTGTTCCAGCTCTGCCCCGTCCTCCTATTTCCATTGCAGATTTAGTACTGCCTCATGCGTGAGGCGAGCGTGGCTGGTTGTCATAGAGACACCGCAGGAAACTGCTGTGACCTAACGCGACACAAACACGCACAGAGGCAGCAAAACACTCCTGGTTAAACTACTTAAAAACGGCGGGCTGGTTCAGGTCAACCCCCCGTCTGTTGCTAGCAATGATGACGCAGTGAATAGTGACGATTCTCTCCGACCAATTAGTAGTCTGCAGGTTTTCATGTCACCTTTTGGGTATCGCCTCAGCTTGCTTGGAAGTAAAAAATGTACCTGTTGGCCGGTACCAGGGACTTTTTTCATAAAGGAAAACCCAAAAAGGCGAGTAGAGTCAAGTCGATCAGATACCATGTAATGGAAAAACACCATAAATAATAGATTTAGATCTCATGGAAGTCCAGCAGTGGTTAGACTAATAGATGAGATATTTTGGGATTGGATAAATATACAGTGCAATCCAGATCATTAATATCCATGTCTGATGCATTAAATTCTTACTCATCCCTGAATATCACCACAATAAAGATACATTTACACCACATGCAACTAAGAGATACTTGTGCATACAAATGAAAGGATTATTTTGACAACATATTGCTTTTGAAATTTATCTAAAAGATGTTGTTTGCTAATCCTCTTTTTTCTTTGTCAAACAGTTAAGTGTACATATTTGTTTCTGTATTTATTCTTTGTTCATTCCATTTTAATGTTTAATATACTTATGTTTGCACCAACAACCAAGGCAAATTCCTTGTAAGGCACTAAACAGTTTGGGGGCCAAAATACATTTCTGATCTGCTGCTACATTATAAACCCCCCCCCCCCAGACCTCTCAAGTTGCCTGGGACCCGTCTGCTTTCTGACCCCAGGGTCAGAAATAAACTGGGATAAGCAGCGCTCAGTTTCCACATATCTGGAACAATCTCCCAGAAAACGGCATTGTTCATTTCTCATACTGCACTGTGATCTTTATTCTTGTATTTGATCTGTTTTTTTTATTTTTAACTGTTCTATGTAAAGCACTTTGAATTGCCTTGATTCTGAAATGTGATATACAAATGAAGCTGACTTCCCTTGCCTTGCTTGGCAATAAATCCTTTCCTGATTCTGATTCTGACAAATAGGTCAATTCCCATTCTGTCTTTCAGATCTTTGGGGAGACTGAGCCTGTTCGGATGACGTCAGAAGGCTCTGATTGCCGCTGTAAGTGCATCATGCGGCCTCTAAGCAAGGACGCCTGCCTGCGTCTGCGGAGCGGCACTGTACGAGTGGAGGACTTCTACACGGTGGAGACGGTCAGCTCCGGATCCGACTGTAAGTGCTCGTGCACGGCCCCTCCATCCTCCCTAAACCCTTGTGAGAATGAGTGGAAGATGGAGAAGCTGAAGAAACAGGCCCCCGAGTTATTAAAGGTGAGGAGCTGAGCTGTTAAATGTAGAATATTTTGTAGAATATTCTTTTTTGTTTGTACAAAATTTAGACAATTATACCTCATATATATTTGCATAGTGCAGGATTTCCCCTACCAATATAAGATTTAGGCGCAGCACCAAAGCTGTTTTACAGCTGATTTAATGTAAAAATCAATGTCAGCACTTAGAAGCATTAAAGGTCATTCTTCAACTCTCTGTGACCTGGCTATGGTTGTATGTCATCGAAAACATCTTTAGTGAACACGTCAGCATACCTCTGCACATTTTTCCCAGGCAGGAGAAGCACACTATGTAGCCTATGAAACAAAAGGCACTTCCAGATGTCTGACTCCACTTCAAACTTTACATTAAGCCAATACATCTCTGAAGGAAATGATTACATTGAAAAGGGAAGGTCTCAAATAATTAAGCTGGACTTTGAATGAACCCGAAGACTGAGAGCACTCAGTGTGGCTGTCAATAGTGGTAATCAGAGCAAATGTCTTGGGAGGGCACTCAGGCTATTACTGCATTTGAACAGAGGCACATAAAGCTGTCAGGTTTTGTGTTCAGGAGATGGTGAATAATAACGCTCTTTTATGGCACAAATGACCAGCTCCAATCCATGGTGGACCTTCTGGAGGGAACACTTTACAGCATGGATCTGATGAAAGTCCACTCCTACATCAACAAAGTGGTGTCTCAAATGAACACCCTAGAAGAGGTAGGAAAACAACCAAACTCACGTACTTCCACATATGTATATTGTATAATCGAAGGACCATTATTGAAAGGTGGTTTATTCTGCAGGTTTCAGTCAAATTTAAGCTTCTTCAAAGGGTAAATACTGTTTTTTTAAATTGTTGTTCCCATCAGTCACCTGGGTCTAAGTGACTGATGGGAACAACAATCTTTGACATTGGTCCAGTATTAAACAAGATCACTGCATTACAATGTAATGTCCAGACCTCTGTAGAAATCCTTTCCATAATGTTGGCAGACACAGAATATTAATCTGAGCCTTTCAGTGGCAAAAACAAGCACTTTTGTTAAGGTAAATACAAGCTGGTTAATTGTCCTGTTAACTTATTTAATACTGGACCAATGTCAAAGATTGAGTCACTTAGACACAAAGACATAGGACAATATGGTCCAGGTTGAAAAAAAATGTGAGTTACCCTTTAAGACCTTTGCAAGAGTTTTATGAATGAAAGACCTTTATCACAACAAAAGTACGAACGAAATGCAGAGCCACAAAGCTGCTTGCAAAGTAAATAAAAATATTAAAATTGAATAAAAGCAACATAGAGTAATAATAATCTGTACATATACAGCAAATTATATTCAGAAAGTACTACAACAACACAGAATAAAAAACATTTTAATAAGCATTAGAGGTAACATTTAAGACCTGTTTAAAATGATTAAAGACTTAGAATACAATACTTTTGCGAATTTAAGAGTTTTTAAGGCCTAAAATTTAGATTTTTTTTAGACTTTTTAAGACCCCACTGAAACCCTGATGTCATTCAACGGATGGTGATTGCTGTGATAATGGTGACGTTCTCTTGCAGACAATCAAGACAAACCTCACGCGAGACAATGACTTTGTCCGAGACAGCATGACGAGCCTCACCAACCAGTTTAAGAGGTATGAGAACTACTCCAACATCATGATGAGCATCAAGAAGGAGATCTCCAGCCTCAGCCTGCAGCTGCTGCAGAAAGACTCCTCGGAGAGCAAAGCACAGGTTCGAAGAAACACTTTGGGTGTTGTTGTACAAACATGTTAGCATTACAGCAATAGTAACTTGTAGGATTGTAGCACTTCTACTAGCAGTTAGACTAGAAGCAGGGCCGGGCGATATGGAGAAAATCTAGCATCACAATTTTTTTGCCCAAATACCTCGATAAAGATATTGTGACAATATTGCAAGGTTGACTATTTGTGCTTTCACAAAATATTTTCACAATGACATTTGTGATGAATAATCATCAGTAATGTGGATATAAGGACTAACTGGGTAAAGGCAAATATTAGATAACTAGATAAATCTGGAAATTTCAGAAAATGACATCACTTTACTGTAATACAGCCTTAAAAACCAGGAAGAGTATGCAAGTCAAGTTCATTGGTCTAGCAATTATCACAGACAGAGTCACAAAGTGCTTTGCAGGCAAAATAAATACATACATCAAAACAGATCAAAAATCATAAAAAGCAAAATAAATCACAATAAAATGCAGTAACGCATTGTATTTATTAAGCATAAATACAAAATAATACAGTCAGCAATGTGGTTAAATGGCCTGACTAATGTGTGTAGTTTGTGTCTTTAGCTGTTTTTGAAAAACAAAACCACATGTCATATTTCAAAATCCAAAATATAAGATGATATCTAGTCTCATGTCACCATTTTGATTTATATGGATATATTACCCAGCCCTAACTAAAAGAATGAGTAGTTGTAAGATTAGAAATACTTCACAGGTGGGTGTTTTGCTCTCAGTCACTGGCCTCACATATTTCTGTCTTTGGTTTTAGCTTGCCTATAGTATCTTTTATTTTATATGTATATATTTAAGAAGGGACAATGCACATTAATTAACATGAGCACTTGAGTCCAACACGTAAACGTGCCAGATTTAGCCATACAGGCTAAATTTCATCTGCAGTCCATTGCAGGTGGATGCCATCAAAAGAAAACTTACAAGAGCACATTAACCTATAAGTACACACACACACACACACACACACACACACACACACACACACACACACTAGCAGTAAGCACAGACCCGTAAGCACATACAAATTTAAAGACATGTAAGCACATTTACTGTAAGCCTGGCCTGTCCTATCACATTTGAAACACTTCTCCATTCAAAGGACTTTACTGAGGGATCACAATTGCAACACAGCTCAATCTAAAATCTTTTGGTACTGTGTCCTTTCTCTGTCTCCAGTTAAGTGGTCTTGACTACAGCCCTTCTGTTAGTGCAGTCAGAACAGTTATGACTGTATATTTTAACGGAAATTGTCCATAGAACGTTATTCACAGTTATATTTTAGTTTTTTACATTTTAAATTGCATAATCTTTCTTTGAACAACTTCTGTTGACCACGGAGGTTGATTTTGGGAAAATCTTTTCCATTTTTTCAACGTTTCTGATGATTCCCACTTTTTCCACTGTTTTTGTGGCCTTTCCGGCATTCGTTTCTTTTTAATGCATTTCTAAAAAATATGTGTACCTACATTTTAACTGTAGGTACACACATAGTTTCCATTTTTTTATTATGTGGCAAAGTCCCATTAATGAGCTGCCAGTACCTTTTCTGTTATTTTACACATTTATTTCTTAGTGTATATTAAGTATTAGTAATAGTAGTATAAGCCTACGCATCATTTGTATGATAATATACTATGTTTTCTGTTAACTTACTGTGAGAAATTATCAGCATATATATTGCATGTCACTTTAAAGTCTTTCACATATAGAAAGTACACTAGCAAAACACGCTCTTTCATAAGCATCATCAACATATAAAACCCACAAGCCAATATTACCAATTGTCCTGACATAACATAATGTCATGTTTACAGAACACTAATGATGAGAAAACCAAGGAGGCTGTAAAGGCAGCCAACAAAAAGACCCCTGCTGCCAAACCTTCACCAAAACAGCCCAAAGAAAAGGTCGTAAAGCCCAAGAAAGAGGTCATTAAACCTGGGAAGCCGGCCAAGCCGGACCCTACGGCCAAAGCCAAGGTGGTTGGCCACCAGCCTGGAGTGATAAGGGGCATCACATACTACAAGGCTGCCAAGACCGACGAGGATGAGCACAGAGGAGGTGAGAGTCTTTAGCTTGGCCGGGACTCCCTGCATTCTCTCCCAGCACAGTGGTGGGTTTGTAGAAAGCCACCCTCTGTTAGCTAAAGTGAACAATGTGCTTGTACTTTAGCTGAGTTTGCACTCCCATCTGTGTGCGATCATATGTGAGTGATCCATTGTGAGTGTTGAAAATGATCCACATTTGTTTCTTCAGCGACCTAATCTAACCCCGCATCGTGGATCAGGATCAGCTAGCAGCCATAGAGTCATAAAGCCAGAGTCAAGATCTTTTTAAGCTGGATTTAGTGTCCAATAGAGGACAATGCAAAGTTTTCCTGAGAATGTCATTTCAAGCAAGTGTAAGATAAGGCTGTGATTGTGTTGCAGACTTGACACTTAACTGCAATGCATTAAAAGAGGGAGGGTTTGTATATATATGTATATATAGTGAGAGAGAGAGAGAGAGAGAGAGAGAGAGAGAGAGAGAGAGAGAGAGAGAGAGAGAGAGAGAGAGCAGTTTTGATGGTGTCTCATGTTATAATGCTCCATGACATGTTTATCAGTTGCACAGTGACTATTGAACTTTAGCTATACTTGTTTCATTGCAAGTTGAATCGTAATTGCAATATCTGGCAGAAAGATCGCAAAAAGATTTTCCCTCCAAATCTTTCAGCCCTAGCTGTGTGGCACACAAGATCACCTCAATACAAGATATATTCGGGTGTTGTTTTTGGCAACACTGGCGCAGGAGTGGATTGATGGTGCGCATTCAGCGTGCAGGAAATCCAAATCTTTTATTGACAAAATACATGGAGCTGATGGAATGCTGTCTCAATGGAGCGCTGCCATGTCCATGACATGCCTCAGCTTCACTCCTCACAACGCGCGAGGACCCTCACCAATGCAGAGAAAACATTTCCTTCCTCCTTCCAATCCTCTTTAAATCTAGTTGAGTGAATAGGTATGCTGCGTTTGCACACGGCACACGCACAAAACACTGTCAGAACGTGTGTTCTGCCATGTATGTGAACCTCAGCGAGACCAGCCACCCTTGTCAAATCACTGAAACCAGTTGGCTGCATTTCCATAATCTGTGGCACAGAGCAGGATGCAGGAACTTTTTATTCATCCTATGAAGGTTGATACACCTTCCCGCTTTTTTCCTAAAATGCTTCTTTTCAAATTTAGTCACAGTGAAACACATTTTACAGGGAGCTGCCCAGTGTAACCACCGTTCTTTACTGGTGGCCACTTGCTCAGTGGCCCTTTGGTGCAAGTTGTAGGACAAGATGAAATTGTTTAACCTGGCTACTTTTGCCAGCCTACTGGTCTCTGTGACCAGGAATGCATCTAGACAACTGACTGTTCACAACATAAGACTGAGATTGAGGCATTTGTAACCAGTGAGGATGACAGGGCATTGATGAGAAGTCCTTGCAAAGTCTGAAAAACTGCTTTACCGCTGCATGATAATACTGCAATAAGTGCAGAGTGATTTAATAAGTCTGCCCTGCATTACCATGCATCTAGATTGCAACTTTGACAATGATAAAAAGAAAGTACAATGTTTCCTTGTTCATTTTTGAAAACCTAAATAACCATTGTACTGTTTGGAAAGTTATAAGTTGTACTTGGTAATATAGCATAAAGGATTTGACATATGGACTATAGTAGGCAAAAGAAACTATAAAGGCACTTCAAAAATTAATCTTCATCACAGCATCACAATGTTTTAAAAGGATATTTGATCTGTGTAATAAGTAAAGTACCAAAAGTAATAAAATATGTGTTCCATCTGCTTTACAGAACACAGATGGATGTCACTTCCATTAACAATGATTTGATGTCTTCTTTCATGTAGTGTCCACGTAGAGGTATTGGCTACACTCAAGAGATACAATGTAACAGATGTGTGTGTTTAGTTTGGTGTGGAAATGAGTGTTGCATTTAATTCCAGGTACACCTTAATCAAAGCACCTTAATCAAAGACTTCATTGCTTTCTGAAACTTCCTACTGTAAATTGTGAAAAAAAACGTTCTCTACTACTCTCAGGTCCACGTGTTTAGTTCATGTGTTTCAGAAAGATGCACTGCTTATCTACCACTGCTGTGATCTCCACACATCTGTCTGGCAGCACAGGAAATCAGAGTATGTGGACCAGAAGGAGTGCAGACTCTCCCTCTGCTAGGATTATATTTGATTTAGCCTGCTGAATTTTTTTTATTTTTTTAAAGCAGACCACAAGCGACTAAGCCTAAAAGCAAGCCTTACACAAAACAAAAAGGAAGCAAGAGTTTGATCGATATGGGATTTTTGATTTAAAATACAGAATTGTGCACATTTTCCAAAAAGATGATCAGTGTTTTACTGAATGTGATCCCAAGCCTCTGCAACAGTGTTTAGAACATCGAAAGACACTAAAGGCTTGAATATGATTGAAACAAATGCAATACGACATTTTGTCCTACCATGTCTAAAGGCAAAACTGGTTACTTCTGGCCCCACTCAAAGGCTGGGTGAAAAGGAGTGATATACATTTAATTTAGCAAATGGAGATAACATAGCTTTCAGACAGTATCTCCTCATATCCATTGACGGTGTTGTACTTGATTGTATAACACAGTCACACTCCCAACTCGTCATATACTAACACTTGGTCCGGACCCCTTTGGCGTCACCATCAACCCTCTGGGTACTGTTTAGCATCATATTTAAAGAGCCTGTCAGGAACCTCTGGTGTCACTTTTTGACGCTCTGGGTAGGGACCGGTTGGCGTCAAAGCCTTGAAAGAGAGGCCAACTTTCAAGACTTCACACACTTGACCAATCACTGCATTAACATTCAAGGGTCACCCATATTTCACCTTTGTGAATTGAGTTATCCAACATTTTTGGCAGTACAGAAAATCGGCAGACTTTCCCTTATAAGTCCCATATGGTGACACTTATACTTACATCTGTACCGTTTATATGTTTGTATAATACATTTAGATAATAGTGTTGCCAAAAACAAAAGAATTGAGTTGATTTTCCCACCCTTGTCTGAGTCTTTTTTATCCCCTCCCACATATGCTCTGATTTGCTGCTTCACGGACTGTTCAGCCCACTACTAATTCATATTCATGAACAGAACGCTCTGATTGGCTAACACTAGCGGTAGCTAGTAAGCTAGTAAGCTTCTGTTGGCAAGGTGCTAGCGAACGCTCAACAACGCTCATTAACTTTGAAGAATTAAAAGCAACTTTGGAGCGAGTCAATTTAATTTTCACTGTTGCTATTTTAATGTACACATTGCCATGGTTGGCATTGCTAAGCCCCTGTCATAACTGACAGATTGGTTTGTAGCCACCCACAAAAGCATGCCCTGCTTTATCTTCTATATATTATATAAATTGGACTCTAATGGGCAAAAGCAACATTATGCTTTGTTGAAGAAGACTTAATTGCCCTAACAATTAAGGCAATTAACTCACTTGGAAAAACATTTAATGAGGTAATGGATAAAGTAGGGTCATTTTCTCATATAAATAAACATACTTCTATTTGCAACCAGTTGAGTCACCCCCTGCTGGAAGTTAGATAGACTGCATGTTAAACGCATTGGCTGGACTTTTCAGGCCCGGAAATTGCCACTTGGAAGGGTCACAGATTCCTATGGTTATTCCACCTTTAAGTAGGTAATTGTTGGATTGTCAGCTCCAGAAATTGTCAACACAAAGATCGTCAAGTTGATATAAATGTTTTCAATGGGACTGTACATGCATTTAGTTTACAAATCTGTATGTCTGACTTTTTAGTTGTCTGAAGAACTGGCATGTTTCAAGTTCCACTTTATTTATCCTTAGAAAACAAAATTCAGTGTGCAGCAGGTTATCTAAAAAAACACATACACAGAAAAAAGCACCACCAGATGCCAACAACATCGTAACACAACACTGGACACACATCAACACACCAATGGAGACACTCCTACCCCCAAAACCAATGATAGAATCCAATCGGACAGTACAGTAAATTAAAAAATAAACATATACTACATAAAGATTTGATAAGATGTCACTCAAGTGTATTCAGGTTCCTAATAGCCACAGGAATAAAAGAATCCCTGGTACGTCTAGTTCTTAATATAGGTAGCCTAAACCGGCAACCTGAGGGGAGCAGATTAAACTCTCCAAAGAGTGAGTGATCATGGCAGTTTATAATCTGGTTAGTTTTACGCCTGACCCATTTATTATATATGTGTTGCGTCTGAGGTAGCTGTACCCCAACCACCTTAGACGCTAAGGTTACCAGCTTTGTTAGTTTACGCTTGTTGGTCATTGAAAGACCACTATACCACATCACAATACAAAATATCAAGACTGATTGAACACAACACTGGTGAAATAAAGTCATCAGAGTCCTGCTCACACTGAACGATTTCATCTTCCTCAGAAAATAAAGGTCTCTGTTGGGCTTTTTTACAGGAAGCATCTTTGTTGCTCTCAAAAGATAATTTGCTGTCAACCTAAATATTTGTATTAGTGTAGTGTCTCACCAGTCATGTTCTGAATAACAGTTTGTGAAACATTGTGCTGTAATCTACAGTAATCAATAATCAAATCACTAGTCTTGGAAACGTTACTAGACAGATCACAGATTCACACCACGCAATGAAATCATCAACTAAAGCACCACGCCCCTCCTCATCATTGTTCAAAAGGCTCTTTATAACAGTGTCTTCTGCAAATTTCACACAGTGAAATTTCATACTCTCATACTCATATTCTCATATTCACTCCTACTGTCATTTGTGTATAAAATAAAAAGCAACGTTAACATTATTGGCAGATAGTTGATAGTAGATGGTTTCTTGGTGCAACAGGTCAAACAGCTAAATTATCTTCTAAAGAACAGATAGTTGTGAGTAGTGGAGAATAGTTTAACAACCAGAGAGTAATTCCGCATATGCATGCAAGCCTTTGAATAAGACTTACAATAAAATACATTTTGTCATAGATTTCATTCACGTCTTTTTACTGTGAAAAAAATGATTTTAATGAACATTGTTTGTCTGATAAAATTAATACTGTTAGACAATCTAACAAGCATTTAATTTACGAAGTTAAAATTGAGACCCTAACACTCTTCACTAAAAGCCATAGATATAAGGCAATCATGTCAGGTTGCAGCTGTAATTACATTCTAAGGCCTCCTTTTCCAATTTTTGTTAAAAGCAAAATGCGGCTTCACTATTCTCTATTAAGAAAGCAGTTAACGCTAAAAGACAGCAGAGCAGCCTGGGTTAGGAAGGAAAGAGAAGAAAGAAGATCAGAGAAGAGGAAGGAAGTTAGTTTCCTCTTTGTTCTGCACACAGCACACTATAACGTCTCCTGCTGCCAAGGAGCCACATACTGTATGTACTGTACAGACAAATACCCCCCCCCCACACGACTGGATCATACTGCCCTAATGTAACATCACCTAACAAGAAGTAGCACATGCATTTTGAATGAAAACTAGCTTTATAGAATCTTATTCTCAGTGGTGGAATGTAACTAACTTAATAACAACCTACACATCCAGCTGAAATGATTAGATGGTTAATCACTTAGTTGATTTGCAGAACTGTTTTAATTCTTTCCAGTTTCTAAAAGGGGGAATTTTTCTGCATTGAATACTTTTATTTCAAAGTTTTTTTTTTATTGAATGACAACTTTGCAAAAAACAATTACTGTATGATGGAACATACACATTTATTTTAATTTTTTGTTAACCAGAACATACCCCCCCCCCCCAGATCTCACCCTCCCATGCAGTTACAAAGAGACCTACAGCAAGAAATTCCTACAAGAGATCACAGTTGAAATTATAAGACATAAAGGTTGAAAAGTTTAAGAATAGCAGAAACAAAGTACACACCTTAAAAAAGATAAAAGAGGAGATGGGGGTAGCTATTCTGATATTGTTGCAGTTGGTTTCTCAAAAAATGTCAAGAAGGGGCGCCATATTTTGTAATTTTTTTCCTCAGATCCCTGGGAAGTGTATCATATTCTCTCTAAATTCATACATGACATAATGTCCTTAATCCAATATGAGCCGGCCCTACGAGCCATTAAGGAGACAAAGGCCAATACCCAGAGGTGGGTAGAGTAGCCAAAAATTGTACTCAAGTAAAAGTAACTGTTTACTTCAAAATAATAGACCAAGTAAAAGTAAAAGTAGTCATACTATACACTTGAGTAAGAGTAAAAAAAACTTGATGAAAAAACTACTCAAGTAGTAGTAACTGTTGAGTAACGTCTGATTTATTTCTAACAAGCATCAATCAGACGACACAAAATACAAAATAATCATATTTAGGCAAATTATAGTTCATCCAATCAATAAAATTAATTAAATTAATTTATTAATTACAAAATAGCTTACTTGAGAGACTTGTCACATCAAATTTGGATGGATCTGCATGTGTAAAATATTGTATGTAACCTAAAAGACAAACCTCCACCTCTCCACAGCAGAAACTAAAACTACCGCTACGTCTCCTCAGGTTAGATGTTGAGTTGTTGAACGCTGACTTGTGCGTTTGTTTTGGTCGACACTAAACGCCGCATAATGTAGCTGCTGTTTCACACTTTTCCTAAAAGGTAACCACGCTTTCACGTCTTTGCTTTGCTACGACTGTAAAGCTAACCTGTCGCGCTGCTGAAACGAGTACGGTCACGTGACTGAACAACAACGTGTGATTGGTTAAGCACAGTCACGTGGTAGAGCCTTCAGCGGAAGACTCTCTCTCTCTGTCAAAATAAAACATTAAAATGCGGATTGAGGTACGCTGGGGTAAAAACAATGACGCGTAGTAACGAGTTCATTGTAGTCTGATGTAGCGGAGTAAGAGTACAGTTTCTTCTTCACTAATCTACTCAAGTAAAAGTAAAAGTATATTGAATTAAAACTACTCCTAGAAGTACCATTTTTTCAAAAACTTACTCAAGTAAATGTAACGGAGTAAATGTATCTCGTTACTACCCACCTCTGCCAATACCTTCAGCTTCACTTTAGGCAAGCCTGAATTTGGAGCAATGCCAAAAATGCGCATAAAAGGGTTTGGCTCAATTTGAAATTGGATGAGAGACTGATGTCCAGAACCCAGTCAAGGTGGGACACGTCCAGTACATGTGAAACAGTGACGTACTGTAGGTGTGTTCCCACAGCTATCACACGTCGGGTCCACATTAGGGAACATACGAGCTAGTTTGGTTTTAGATATGTGGATATGGTGTACTACTTTTAATTGCACAAGTGGATGTTGGGGAGCACAAAGAGGTAGTGATCCAGGACTGAATCCCACATGTGATTCATGAAGGCAGAACTTAGGTCCGGCTCCCACATCATTCTTATAGCTGCTAAAAAGGACCATGCAACTTCGAAATAAGGTTGTAAAAGACAGACATTGTGTCTCCTAATGTTGGTTTCACAGAAATAATTATGTTGAAAGGGTTAATTAGGGGGGGAATTAACTTCCGTATACAATGCATGATTTGTAGAAACCTGAAAAGACCTTCTTTACTTACGTTTTTTGTCAATTGAGGAAAACTAGCAAATACATCATTAGTAAATAAATCGCCAATGCATTTTAAGCCTTTTTTGTGCCAGATCTTAAACGCACCATCCACCATCGTGGGAGCAAACAAATGATTGGCTGCAATTGGGCTAAGAACTGAATAAATCTGCAGTCCGAGATCCCTCCTAAGTTGGGTCCAGATTTGGAAGGAATGCTTTATCACGTGATTGCTGTGGGGAATAGGAGAAGAGAGTGGGAGTGCGGTGGAGTTGAGAAAAAAAACCTCTTAAAGAATTGTACATCATCAACATTAGGTGCGTAAATGCCCAAGATAACTGACTTATTGTAAAGTTTGACTGAAATGATAATAAAACATCCATTTTTGTCATATATAACGTTTGAGGGCTTAAAAAGGAATATTACTATCAATAAGGATAGCTGTGCCCTAGCCTTAGCCCTGAAATTGGAATGGAAAAATTTTCCCCGCCAGCATTTATATTGGTAAGAGTCATGTGAGTGGGTTTCTTGAAGGAAAACTAAAAGACTTTACCCCTTATCACTTGGTGATTTAGCCCCTTGACCTTCTAACTGATTGCAACTGATTAAATTCAGATTACCCTTCATCTAACTCAGTTAGAGTGAGAATCAAAAGAGTTGCTCTGATGAGGAAAAGAAAGGCACACAAGACAGAGTACCAAAATAACGAGAAAAAGAAAATAGGAAAGAGAAAAAAAAGACAAAAAAACAAGAGGGGGTGGGGACATAAAATAAATGGAAATATAGCAGGTGGTGGCTTACCATCTAAACACCCAGTACACCCCAACCCATCCCACCCTAAGCCCACCACATATCTGGCCACAAACAGCAAACTCAGAAGGACCCTTACTAGTCTCATAATAAACATTCCAGGCTTTAATTCCTAAACTATACTAGCTCCCACATAGATCTCGTACAATTCACCCTTGAACAGCCTGGCAAAATAATGAACAATGATGTACCCAGAAAAAGGTTAAACTGACAAAAATATTAAACAGAATTGCCATGCTCTTCCAGCTGATTCAAATACAATTATTTGAATCAATTATTATTATCTAATCGACAAAACCAAACCAGGAGACTAGCCAAGCAAATTAGACAATGCAATACAGGCAGCAAATAAAAGAAAAAGCAGATTTTCTTATTTCAAAGGGCGAAAGAACAAAAGGCATGAAGTAACATCCGTCAGAGAAATTAGCTGGGGGTATGAATAGAACATTTGTCCACAGTTGAACATTCACAGTCAAATGAGCTTACTATGGGCTCCCATCCAAAGTAGAGATGAAGTTGGATTCTTCAGAGACGAACCCTAACAATGTCCTCCACCTGCTCTGGAGAGTGATGCGCAGCTTCACAGGAAATATGATAGAGGGTTGGAGATCCTGAGTTCGGCCACGACCCTTGTATTGAGCCTGCTGCATAAAAACATCCGCGCTGTAATCCTAATGGAATCGGAGCTTGCGGCCATGGTATTTCAGTTCACCTTGTTTACGTGCCTTTCTCATGATCAAGTCATTAATCTGGTAATGGTGAAAGCGGATGATAATGGGACGTGGTCTCTTGCGCTGGTCAGGTTTGGGTGCCAAAGTGCGGTGAGCTCTGTCCAGCTCCGGGTGAGAGAGGATAACTTGATCACCAAAAACCTTGACGAGAAGCTGGGAGAAAAAGGTTAGGGAGTGCGCCCTCAACTGTCAATACGAACGTTCTGTCTCCGACTTCTCCTTTCCAAATCCGATAGTTTAGACTTTAGCGACTTGTTACCTTCCTGCAGTAAGGAGGACGTAGCCTCAAGTTGCTCGACCACAGACAGCTTCCGCTTTTGCCACGAGATCAGTTACACGTTGCCCCTGTCCTGAGACCACGGCCTGGATCTTGTCTAGCTTAGTGTCCATGCTGGCGGAGGATGACTTGAACTCGACGGCTATGGCTGCTCTGGGCTGCTCGACCGAGACCGAAATTGATGTCGCCGATAAGATAACATTATCAGAGACATCCGAGGATGTCTCTGACTCTGCCAAGTCACTTTTTGCATTTTTCATTGATCTGGGCATTATTTTGAACACAGTGTTGGTATTATTGGCAATATATGCACAGGTAATCGATGAAAGTAGGGTTTAAACTAGGAATTCAGAAATAGTTAGTGGGAGCTAGAAGACGATCGCACCTACTCCATGCTCAGCAACCCGGAAGTCCTGCACTGAATACATTTAAGTTAAATAGTTTTAGTACATTTTCCTGATGATACTTTCATACTTTTACTTTACTTATACTTTTACAATTTCAATGCAGGACTTTCACTTGTAACAGAGTATTTTTTTACAATATCAGAATTAGATACAGAAAAGCAGATTGCCACAGTAAGTTACACGTAAGTGGAATTGCCTTGATATTTGGTGCATACATAAACAAACATATTGAACATTAACAATAATAAACAATAAATACAGAAACAGAAACAAATAGCTGTTTAGCATAGAAAAAGGAGGCCAAATAGGTTGAGTGCAGAATGTAAAAAAATATATAATGGCAGTGGCGCTGACAGGATTAAATTTCCTAGTATACCAAAGCAACCCGCCGGCGGAAGCAGTTAACTGCGCCAGAAATCAGCTGTTCTTAATAGCTGTTCTTATAATATTTAATGTGTATGACAGTGTGCTCCCAGCATGCTCACAGCAGACAGCTGTTGGCGAACCTGTAAGAAGATATGAATAACATGATTTCTCTGTGTGCCATGTAAAAATATCCTGAAAATGTTCAAAAAACTGGATAAGCCTCTTGAACGCAATATTGATATCCATGTTAACACACATGATTCAAACGGCAATACTTAGCATCCAGCAACCAGTTTATCCACGGGTCGAGTCATAAAACATTGTGATAATTTGTGGCTGGTATGTAAATCCCTCGGATCAGGGATACTCCAAAATCATGGTAGCAGCTGTGCCATGGTCCCGCTACACGTTCTGCGGTGCCATGTTCATCTGCCACACTCTGCGGTGCCCAGCTACATCCTGCTGTGCCTTGTATGCCGCACAGTGCCCTGCTATGCCATGAACTACTACAAAGAACTGCTACAAACTACTATATTTTCTATACTACTATACTATATTATTATTTTTGTTATTTCCACTAACCCCAACCGGCCCGTCAGACGCCGCCTACCAAGAGCCTGGGTCTGTCCGAGGTTTCTGCCTAAAAGGAAGTTTTTCCTCGCCACTGTTGCACTGTTGCTTGCTCTGGAGGAAACTACTAGAACTACTGGGTCCTTGTAAATTTTGGAGTGTGGTCTAGACCTACTCTATCTGTAAAGTGTCTTGAGATAACTCTTGTTATGAATTGATACTATAAATAAAATTGAATTGAATTAAATGTATACACGTAAATGTATGCACAGTGCATCCAGGATTACGGCTTTTATTAGTAATTTTATTTCAAGTTAAGGATCTGAATACGTCTTCCATCACTGCTTATCCTTCTCTTTAGTCTGAACTAACTCTGTATGTCTCTCTCCCTGCCCTTCTACAGACCATTCTGCCAAAACGTACACAGTCCATCACATCACGGAAAACCAGTCAGAGGATGGAGGAGCTGAAATGGTCCTGGAAACCATAGAGGCCACTGTGGCCAAACCCATTGCCACCACTACTGTTCCCACCACTACAACTACTACTACTACCACCACCACAACCACTGGCACCACAACTCCCACCACTACTACACCCACTACCCTCACTACACCAAGTACACCAGCATCGGAAAGACCTGCTCCAACCATTGTGCTGGTGCTGGACAACTCCAACAACAACAGTCGGCCCACCCTTCACAGAGCAGGTAAATGGACTCTTCTTATATAGCACTTTTCTAGTCTCAACGACTACTCAAAGCGCTTTTACATAGTAAAAAGAAGGTGCCACCTGCTCATTAGATAAACACACACATATTTACAACTTGGAGCAACTTGGGGTTCAGTGTCTTGCCCAAGGACACTTTGACATGGGACTGCAGGGCCAGGGATCAAAACCACCAACCTTCCGATTGGCAGGCCGCTCTACCTCTGAGCCACAGCGCTAAATACTATTACAGTCTTAACCACCTGAATTGAGAGTGTATGGAGACACTTTAGAGACATTTTTGGGGTAGAGATCAAGTCAAGACCAAGGCCAATGCAAGGCGTAGCCAAGTCGAGACATTGCAAGTCCCACACTGCATGACACACTTCAAATCAAAGGCATTCCTCAAATTGATCTGAAAGATCCACATTCCCATAAAAACAACCACAGAAACATATGATGACAGACGATTTCTCCTGTGTTTGTGTGTGTGTGTGTGTGTGTGTGTCTTTTGTTTTACGCAACACACCTTTAATTTGTTTTACCATCCACCTTACTTTAGGTATCCAATTTTTTTTAACCATAGATTTGACTGACATCTCCTCTCAGAAAGCCAGAGCTTCTTCTCCTGTCTCCCATTATTTTAAATTACATTCCAATTATTTCTAACTAGAAATGGGTTAAGTTATTTGTTGCATTTGTCGCAGGAAATTTTCCATTAAGTCACAATAATGATGTTAACAATAAATCAGAAAAACAAGCACAGGCAATGTCCCCGCAGTTTGGGCTAGACCGGTCTTCACACAAACACACACACACACACACACACACACACACACACACACACACACATACACACACTCACACATATTACAGTCCTGAGTATTATTTAAACATATAGATAGATAGATATTTATTGATCCTAAAAATGGGACATTACAGTGTTAAAATGCGGTCGTTACGAGACGGAGACCTTCAAACTGATCTCAAGTACTACAACACTACTAAATACCCCTCTGTGATTAAGCTCAGTACTGTGTTCTCACTGCAGTGACAGAGGCCAGAAGCACATAGGTTCACTCTGCCAAGAAATGTATCTGCGTGAAATCGATTTATGCCCATGTTAATTCTCTCCCATGCGTACACGTTGAATGTGCTGCTTGTTTCTTTCAGGGAAGATCCTAAACTGTGAAGGGACTCTAGCGTCCATTGACCAGCCAGAGAAGCAGCACAGTTATGGGCGCAACGAGGGAGCCTGGATGAAGGATCCCCTGGCTAAAGACTCCAAGATCTACGTCACTAACTATTACTATGGCAACAACTTGGTGGAGTTCCGCAACCTGGAAAACTTCAAGCAAGGTGTGCTTATTGTACCAAGAAAATGCTAGACAAATGTATTTTACGTGATCCAACAATGTCCTGCTTTATTTTAACACAGCAAGTGTCCCATTACTGAACAAACCACTCCAGTACAATGCTCATTGTACACGCTCAATGGTGTTTTTTGCCTTCAACGTCGCCTTCCAGGCAGCTAACCCTAAACACACCCATTGCCGCGTTGCCTGGAAGGAGACGTTGGGGGCAAAAAAACCCGCAAACACCCTTATACACTTTGACCAATCTTTTCTTGGACAATTGTAGTCCTGATGTGTTACATTTTTGAGGAGGCGAACGATAGCTATGAAATGGCCTATGGCAGATGTTTTTTTAACTGTGAGGTAAGGCTCCCTAAGGGCGGTGCAGTAAAGTTGAAGGGAGGGGAAGCCCAGAGGGAGAATCGAAAGGCAAAGAAACTGCATGAGATCAGCAGTGGCAGTGAAACACAACTCATGGAGGCAAGTACAGTATTTTAACCCTCATATTAGACTAAATAATTCCTAATTTCTGTTTTTCTAACTCAAACATTAGGTATAATTTCCTATGAATGATGTTTATAGACCATGAATTCCAAAAATAACTGCCAAACTAAAGTTAATAAGCTAGGGTTACGTAATGTTGAAAACTTCAAAAGAAAAGTGACAAACGTTGAAAAAAGCGTCAAAAGTGTTGAAACAAGGTATAAAAACGTAAGAAAAGTTAAACACATCGATTAAAAAGCATCAACAAAAGTGTTGATTTTCAATTTTGACGGGAAGATAACACAAGGGTTGAGTAGCAAAATGAAATTTTTAAGCTATTAAATGAAATGAGTCAGGGAGGAGGCTTTCTTGATTATGTTTGAGGGCTTTTACAGTATCAGACTTGTCTGGCTAGACCACACAGCATTCTGGGATGGGGGAAACACGTGCTCTTGTTTATTGACATTTCTTTAAAACAATCACAACCGTTGTGGGCAACACTAAGCCCCTGACACAATGACGGTGCCTCTTAACAGCCTCAGGAAGGAACTTGTTTTGGTGGAATATGTGTACGTTCAAAAGTTGTTTTAATTGTCAACAGAAAACGCAGATTGGGCAGATAGTCTTGCTAGCTGTCTGGGTTTACCCTGCAGAGGTCTGAGGAGCAGTTAACCATTGTCCTCAGAAGTCCACCGGAGTTTAGAACGGCAACACAAAGAAACAGGGGTGGGACATCCAGCACCTGAACAATCCCAAAAGTGGAACGTTGTCAATTGGGACTATACAGTATGTGATTTAACCCCTCATCCCACGACCAAACCTTCTCAGTCTGAAGTGCACATTACCCATTCCTTGTTTGAATAGCTACTGGGATCTGGGTTGGATGTGTGGATGCGCTGTCTACATCTGCAACAAACTGGTCTAACTCTAGTTTCACCCCGTTTTAATGCATAGCTGTGTTTTCACTAATACCATTGATGACATTGATTTGTGTTGATGATCCAATAAGCTCTGTGAGATTGATGAGATCTGTGGAATGCAGGTCTTAGTTGTATCATGGCTCCAGTGGGTGAGAAAATCAACTTCTTTCACATCCAAATCCACTGAGGAATTAGATTACACTCTCTAAGAGAGTCAAGATGATCTCCCCTCGTAGGACTTGGCTTGTTGATCTAGATGTGTTTGGACAATGGGCTTTCTAAATGCACTTACATGCGAAGAGTCCTGCGGTGTGGTGAGCTTACAGCTGTGTGCGGATGACTAGATTTTTGGAGTGGCGGTGATGCCTGCTGTTCTCTGTGCTCTGGCCTTTCCTTTGAACTGGGCACAGCGGAGAGGGATTAAGAGTGTGGGTTGGCCTTACAGACGGGGATAGTGGCGGTGGGGTGGGGGTGTACTATTTCACGTTGTTTTTGTCCTTCACTGGGCTTTCCATTTATTATCATTATCTAAATCGCACTTCCTGAGGTTGGAAGGTTAGGATAGCAGATAGGATGTGATTAGAAAATTACACCTACAGTACACAGAGTGTTTGTTCAGGAGTGAACTACTAAACACACTCTGTCACTGTCACATGAAGCGTGTGTGTGCACAGTCTGGCATTGTCAAAACATTGTCATTTCTACACAAATAGCTAGCTACCAAGCTACATGGAAAAAAGTGTGGATGAGCTTGACACAGCTGTACAGGTTGTTAACTTACAGAAATAACAATCTTGAATCAGTAAAGGTTTGTATGTTCTTAGAAAGCATTTAGTTAACTCCGAGCAACTACAAATGATGATGCCTGAAAATGGCATTGGTAGGATGAATCACGTTGATCGCTACTGATCAACAAGGGCAACATTGACATGAATCAGCTTATAGTTCAATAAAATAAGGGAGACCACACATAGTTAAGGATTCAATTAAAACCAATGTATTTAATCCAAACTAAAAATTATTCAAACCAACCCAAACCAAGAACAAACCGTGAGGCTTTTTGGCTGTGAGGACCAAGAGCCAGCACTGCAACTCCAGCCATCTTAAATTGGAGTACGTTTACACGTGGGCGGTTATTTTCATAAACGGACATTTCAACCTCTCTGGTTTCAAAAATAACATTGTGCACACTTTTCCCATGTATCATGTATCTCATTTATCCCATGTATACTGTATATGCCTTCAATGCCATGAAGAGCATGCCAAACCTGTAGGTGGCAGTGTAACAAGAAGCTCAAGCCCATGTTAGCCAATCAGAATCTCAAAAATAGCAACAGAAATGAATTACTTCCTCTCTCTTGTCTTCCTCACTTACTCAGCCACTTAAACCTCTGTTTGTCTCAATTTACATGCAAACATGCAAACGAAGATTTCCAAAATCTCCACTCTGGCCGGAGGTTTTAGAAAGACTCGTTTTCAGAGGCAGATTCTCCAAATGCCTGGAAACGAAGCGTACAAACGCAGCAAAATGTCCCTGTTTGTCAAAACCACCACGTAAACATGGTCTAGGTATCACAAGGCAATCATGCAGACTGGATTCAGGTGTGGCCGATTCTCCAGCTGCAGGGAAAAATACCAAAGAGCCACACTCAAAATGGGAGGGTCATCACAAGCATAAAAGCCTTTAGCAATTGTTAAATGCTTTCAGAGCATGGATTTAACTACCATTAACTAAGAAGCAGTGGAACACATAGTACAGTATATGCCTCTGAAAGACACAGACACTGTGGTTGAACTGTACTGCTTAAACCTTCACTTATCCAGAGTCAAGCTGCTGCTGATTTTTCCACAACACTGACTAGCTAATTAGCTAGGTATCAGAAGTTGACGTGACAAGATGGAAAGTATTAAAAGGAGGTAGGGCAGAATAAAACAAAAACAGTCTCATTTTTTTGGAGCCACAATGGAGCAGCCGCTGATGATCACAGACACTTCCACATGGGCAGTTATTGTCCTTAATGTAGGCAGATGCATCTGAGGAGAAACAGTGGTCCGTTTTGTGCAAGATAATGTGTTCATAAGTGAATAAGAACAGTGTATTCACCCATGCTTTATAATAAATAAATAAATAAATAATAAAGCTAATTTAACATTCTTGTTTATTGTAGGCCGATGGAGCAACCTCTTTAAATTGCCTTACAACTGGATAGGCACAGGCCATGTGGTTTATAATGGAGCCTTCTACTACAACAGAGCCTTCACCAAGAACATCATCAAGTATGATCTGAGGATGCGATATGTGGCGGCCTGGACACTGCTGCATGACGTGGTTTACGAAGACACCACCCCCTGGAAATGGAGGGGCCATTCGGACATTGACTTTGCAGTGGACGAAAGCGGCCTGTGGGTGATCTACCCTTCCATTGACTATGACTACAATCAGCAAGAGATGATCATCATCAGTAAACTGGATCCTGGGGACCTGTCGTTGAAAAAGGAAACAACCTGGAGGACAGGCCTCAAGCGAAACTCCTACGGAAACTGCTTCATCATCTGTGGTGTCTTGTATGCCGTCAATGTGTACAACCAAAAGGAAGGTGAGGTGAACTATGCTTATGACACCCACACCAACACTGAAGCCATCCCACGCCTGCCATTCACCAATGAGTACTCCTTCACCACCCAGATTGACTACAACCCCAAAGAGAAGGTTTTGTATGCCTGGGACAATGGACATCAGCTCACATATCGGGTAAACTTTGTTGACCAGTGAGCACAGCCAGTTTGTGCTACAGATCAGCTCATTGAAGCCTGCCAGTATGGCACCTAAATAACAAGATGCTCAGTATTTGACAGTGTAGAAGCAGCCATATTGGACTCAGGATGACAGGTAAACCTACACCAGCCTTCCAGAACTAATGCACACTATTCACCTGACCTCAAAGTGTACCAAAAATACATGTCTCAAATGTGTACTGGGATGTGACTGTACAATATGTTAATAGAATGGAAAACGAACAGTGAAAATAATCTCACAGGGAGTTGAAGACTCGTCGGGCAGATTTTAGAAAAACAAAGAGATTTCTTTATATGTTCATTGATGAAATGTCAGCAGGCTGGCTAACTAGCAGGACAGATATCGCTATAAATGGTTAGTTTTAAGTTGACATAGCATGTGTTACACCATGTGTTACGGTAGATTTTGTGTCCAATTTGCTTTACAGTGGAATCACTTAACGACCAATATACACAGAAGACATGATAACAGTGTCAAACAACTCTTTAAAATTTGAACTTCTACATGTGTTGTATTAAAAGAGACAGTGACATTTCTAAAACTGCTAATGAGACAATATTTCTTTTTTTGGATTGTTACCAAGACGCAAATTGAAGAAGTAAAATAGTCAAGAGTCATTGAGACTATCGTCCTGTGGAAAGAGAAAAGAAGAGATTTCAGTCAGAGACACTTAAGAATGTCGAGAAATTGACCATACAGTATGTGCCATTGGGCTGGTTATGACAGAAAAGGCTCTGCTCTTTGAAGGAACTCTTAAAGCATCAAAGCAGCAATTAGGACAATACTGGGATAACTAATCTCCCCTGACATACCCGTACATACATGATTTTAATTCTCAGTGAAGTCATTGAAACGCCACATAACATATTAAATGAAGTTAACTGTTGTGAGCTATTTAAACAAGCTGGATACATGGTTAAACATAAGCTCTTACCAGTGGATCGCCGTGTGTGCTTCGTCCATAGCAATCCCACCGATTGGTCTTTAAGCATCCCAGACAGAGAGTAAATGCTGTAAACATTTTCTTTGTAAATCTTTACAATCATTCCCTGAAAGAACCAAGCATGCATACCTTATTGCACTATCCATACTAGCTTGTTTGTTGTTGTTTCCCGAAACAAACTGAGTTTGAGAACTGCAGCACACACAGAGAGTGGAGGGGGATTGACATCCGGCGCAGGAGCCATGATGTCAGGCAGTTATTCTGGAGAAGTACTTTCATAAACCAAACTAACCAGTAGCAAACCGCCTTGACAGTGCTGACTGTTGAGGAAAGGAAAGTCCAAAATGTAGGTATCTAACGTATTATCAACTTTTTATTTCCCTCCTGTGCCGGAGTATAAACTGCTCCCTGAAACAGACAGTTATGAGACAAGAGTATAAGTACATCTCTTGAATAAACTGTGAGAATGTGCTTTTATGACCATAATATAAACAAGTTAAACAGCAAATAGGCAGACACAGTCCTGTGAAAAGTCACTATTTCAGCAAGCCTCTAGCTCTGACAATTTAATGAGGAACTTCCCTTCCCAGGTATTGAAGGAAAAGCAGTGTAAGCCATTTGCATTTACCTTCAGTATTCAGCCATGTTTGCTGTCACTAAGTTTGATCTCTTCAGTTTTAAGATAGTATAACCTAACTAGCTATAAGTAGCTAACCTTGTACCTAACTTAGCATGGCTAGATTTAGCAACCATGATCATACTTCCTAATTTTAGATACCCCGTGTTTTATGGCTTCAAATATTTCTTAACAGCAAGTGTTACTTGGCTCCAACCCCCATCATTTAACACAATAAATGAGATTATTTCTGCCTCCAGAGTCTTTCTCCTTCTGGGAATGTTTGTATAACTATACTATCAACTGTCAATCAATTTGCCTATCTACTCCATCCTTTCACCAAGCACTTTGATCATTGATTATTATTCCGGCCTCATGATGCTTCCTGTCTTTTTACCATTGATGTTGTTTTGAGGGATGTGTTGAATATATTATGAACCCCAAAAACAAAACAAAACAAGGTACACAATTTACAAAAAGCTTAAGATTTAGAAAAGTATTTACATGAATTCATTTGACAATATAATACCACGTTTTTTCGAATTTCCATGCATCTTGTTGAATTTCTAATTTGTTGTATTCAAATATGCAGCTTTCACCATTAATAGCAGTTGCCTAACCACTACTTTTGTTGTACATTTGTCGTTAGGGAGTATTTGAACATTATCACCTGAATGGACAATAACACCCGTGATCAGTCATGTTTTTACAAAAGGTGTACTGTACCATTACCTGTGCCATCTTCAATAATGAACACCATAAACCATGAATGTTTTTTATTTGTGATATAGCAGACAGTTCTATGTGACCACATAATGAAGAGGTGAAGGGGCTTTAAAACCCATGAGGTAACTCTTACCAAATTGTTGTTTTGGTCTTGTACACTATTAACACTTAGCTTGTTCTTTAATTATCCGGAGTGTTTTGTTAAGTTTATTCATGAAAAGGCATGCTGATTGCAATAAAGTAATTTGTTCAATTGCAAGGTCTTTATACAGTACATAAATAATAATGTTATGAAATGCAACACTTGAAACCAGCTGTGTGTGTGTCTGGGCTATGAGAAGAAAATTCCATAAAAGTCTCTTGCAAATCTTACAGTATAAGTCAATCCACAGTTATCCTGTAAATGCCATGGGATAGCAGGACTGGCCTTGCCCAGCTCGTGTTGAAGGGATGATGACTCAGATCTTCTGATTTCTGGAGTACAAAGCTCTTATGAGTTGGGTTTAGATCTGGGTCAAAGGTCACTATGCTCTGCTTCATCTCAATCCCAAAATACACTCAAAGGAGCTGCATTTGGATGTGGCCACCTCATTTCTTGGCTGGAAATTTTAAAATCTTGAACTTTAGCTGCAAGTCATGATATTCTGGAGGGAGACATTGAAATAGACCAAGAGCTATATAACTAGTGGGTGGGGTAGGTCCTTGCATGTGGTCCTCATTTTAGAAGTTCTTATTGCACTGTTCTTTTTTGCACACACATAATGAGGTTTATTAATGAGTGCAAGGCAAGGCTGTAGGTTTGATAAGTGCAGCACTAATGGTGTGTCCAATCATGAACTCTGTCACGAAATGTTGACATTTTGTTGTAATGGAACAATGATGTCCACCACAGTCGTGGTGATGAACACTGACAACTCACATGACCTATGCTCCTTCAGTCCCTGTGCCTCATGGCAAACACAAAGGCTATCCTGTTGCAAAATCAGGACTCCTCTCGATCAGTAGGGCCTCTTGTTCTTCACCATCACATACTCATCATGTACCGTCATGTGCTCATAGTGGCCGGATGTAAAGCCTTTGTTCCCATGTTACATGCCACTGTGAAGCCAGAAACTCCACTATTGAGCCACATAATTCATGTTTAAGAAGTAATTGGGTGAAAGAGGCTCTCCTTGACTCGCTCACAGGCCTCTGCTAGACCTTCTGTTGCATGATCGACCCACATTTACAGATCAACCCGTTCTCATTCCCACTGACGCTTGGTTAGTGGGTCTAAACGTCAGATACCGACGCAAAAATCACCCTTTAGCGTCTGTATGGAACACACCAGGCAGAGCAGCAGCTCAACTGCGGTGATGTAAGATGGCTTAGTATTAAAAGAGACAAAGGTAGACAGTAGTATGAAAGACCGAAAATCCATGTAAAGAGTTAGGTTGGGGTGGTGGATTGGTCAAACAACACAGGACTTTTACCCAGGTGACCGAGGTTTGTGTCCTGCTCTTGTCTCACATGTCACTGAAACGTACAGTACATTTCATACCCCCATCCACAATATTTTCCTCAACCCAACCATCTTGTGCCACGTCAGTTGTAATGTACAGTACGTTTGTGACAAACGCCAAAGGCACCTGACCAAGCATGGGATCACTTTGAAGTGCTGGAATTGACACACCCAGCACTGCAACAATTCATTAGGACCTTTGCGTATTAGTCTCATAAAGAAAAGCCTACAGATTACACGCAAGTCTTGAGTTGTGGAGTCCCACCCACCCTTAGTCCAAGGTATGACACACCAAAACACACCTGATAATTTTGCATTTAATTATCTTTAAATGTACATGAAAGTAATAAATGCAAATTCAAAAAAGCAATAATTTCTGTAAATGTACTCATTTGAACACTCTTTATTCTAATTTTTGTATTTTCTGTAACATTGCATCTGGTGAGGGGGGCATAGGGACTTAGTACCAATACTTTGATGAAATATTACTCAAGTAAAACTAATATGTAGTTCATTTAAAATGGACTTTAAATAAAAGTTACTTTGTTACATTTAAAAAAAACAGGGCGTGGGGGATCTCTCTCATGTAATAAAAATAGATCAAGGGGTCATAAATCCAAAACTATTTTGTTTTTAATTAAAGGAAAATCTATACAAATGTATCAACACCTTTAAAAATGTATAAACATGTAATAACATAACACATGTCACAGAAGACATTTCATGCTACAATCCTCTCCAAAGAAACTGAGTTCTCCCTTACCATTTACACTGTTGATAGGTTTGACTAATGCGCACGGCTCAGACTAGCAGCTAGCTTCTACACACCTAAGTATCCCTTATTAGCAAATTAGATGTATTCATTTAGCCAGTGTCCTACATATGTTGTCCTACAGGCTGCTAATGCTAGACAAAAACTAGCAATGCCAAAAAAACATGTTGTTTTGCATCTGGTAGGCAGCCTAGATGCGGATCATTCATCACTGTAGTGCAGTGACTGCAACTACATTTTTCCAAGGGCCAGAATTTTTTCAAGCAGACACTTGGAGTTTCAAATAAATAAAATAAAAATAAATGTATACCTAATGGACCTTCTTGTTACAATGTACTGGGATTCCTGCCGAACACTGTCCACTTATCTTAATACATCCATGCTCTAAATGTATAAAATGCTAAATACCAGAATGCATTTGACAATGGCTGCTGTAGTGGTTCCGAGCACGTTTTTTTTTTTTTTCTTCCTTCCAGTTTTCGTTAGTCAAAGGTTTTTTTTAATTTTTTTATAGATGGGATTTGTAATGTAGCAAAAATACAAAAATTCCCTCAAAACATAATCAAGTACATTTTAAATTATCAATTTAAAAAAACTACTTGAAAAATAAAAACTACACAACAAAACTACTCAATAACATGAGTAAATGTATTTCGTAACTTTCCACCTCTGGGACTTGGGACCGGAATTGGTGCATGTTGGTGCTGACTCGGGACATAGTTCAGAATTGAGACTTTGTTACTCAACAAACATTGGCTTTGTCCCACCTCTGCCAGAATCATTCAATCAAGGGATGTCAGGGGATTGAAACACCAGACGTTCTGATTTGAGGATTGACATCAATCACAAGCTTTCAAAAAAATGTAAAGCACAGCAGTGTGATACATTTTTCACATGGATTGAATATAAATTTGCAGAATCCCATAAGGTTTAAATTTTGAGCTCTCCTTAATAACATATTGCAAGCACATTAGTGCATGCATTAAAGTATGTCTAAACGGAAATGGGGCTTCTGGCAGCTCAAGTGTTGTGCTCAACAGAATGTAGAAAGAACTTCAAAGTCACTTTAATTAAGACCCGTTGGGCTATTTCCTGTCAGTTAAGAGAAAGAGTTGGCTGAATAGGATGTGAGAACAGAGCAAAGGCAGCGAACATGCAGCACCATCCTTTTCAAAGCTGCATGAAAATGTCTGCTTGGTCAACCTTCTGTCAATCCCCTAAGCTTTATGGAATCTCATATGTAAAATAAAACCCTAATACTCAATAACAATCTAATAATGTAGTGCTTTTCTCATCTATTGTAGCTGACGCACACTCAATAATGTCTCATGCTCTTTGCAGAGGGGGCTTTCCTGCGGTTTAGGCTCGCGACCAAGCAGCAGACCAAAGGCCATTGTACGAGATACAATGGAGGCCTTTGGAAATCAGGGAGGAGTGGTGTGTGTAAGGACCTCACAACAACATTTTGTAGCAGAGGCGCCGACAAAGATGCCCCAAAACACCCACAGATAGATTTTTTTGGCAAAAACACTGAAAGGCATACATAAATCTCAACAAAGATTATTTATAAAGGGGAATTATTCTTCTAAATGCATCTACAGTATAAGTCACCTTGATGAAGTGTTGATCTCTTGCCCCTGCTTCACTTTGATTTTAATATATTAGTCATTCAGATGAGACGACGAGATAACCGGTTGGAAATCAGAAGAAGCAGTCTAATTTGAATGTTGATTTTAATCTGTGAGTTGTTTGTGTCTTTGTGTGTATTTAACTCGTGTATGTAGAAAGGAGTGCAGAATGGAGAGGCCAGTTCATCCATGCATGGTTTTAGTGTAGGAAAGTCATACTGTAGCCTTAAATGGAGCTTAAAATAAAACACCAAATGGAATCTACGTCTTTCCAAAATCAGTTTTAACGTCTTGGCAAGGAAAAGAAGCTCCATCTGTTCACTAGGTGACAGGAAAACAAATCTGTCAACCAACAGGAACAATAGAGCTGCTGCAGCTGGACAAATACACTTTAGTGTCTTTAGTGTTTTAATTTTGGACCAAGTTTAACAACACTTTCAACACAGCACAAGTGTGAATTATGCCATCAGATGGAGAGAAATCCATGTCCTGTTTGCCGGATTAAGATCACAGCAATACGTTTATTACATAAGTAGCCCTATCATGTTCTATGCTCCAAGAAAACATAATGGCTAAACACTGAATGAGACTATTTTATATCTATTTCTTATCATTTCAGTAAACATATATTTTCGCCCGATGCAGTGCGAAAGAGTTTAAAATTAACCTTTAACATTTTACCCTTGTCCCAATTTTAAGCAAGATGCTTGAGATACAGCTTATGACCACAAATATATTACCACTGTCCCATGGGACTTATTAAGTCCCACATCAATGTGTTTTTATTCTCTGCTTGTGAACTGTCTGACTTCAAAAAGTAGGCAGCATTCTCCATCAATTATGAGATTGTTGAGAAAATGTATGCTTTGTAATGTTTGTAGGCCTAAGTGCATTCTTAATTCTAACAATGGTCATTAATGAAGTCTTCAGTCATGAGCTGGCTGGGCCTTTAGCTGTTTCCCTTGTGTTTCCATCTTCTTCTGTGTCTCCTACCCCCCCCCCCTGTCTGTCTCTGCTGTATGTGGCGTGGTCGTGGCTCCCTTCCTTGCACTCCCCCGGCTCCTGATTGCGGCTCATTTTCCTCACCTGTCCTGTCTGCACAGCTGCCTTCCATCAACTCATCAGCTCCACAGTATATCTACTCCGGTTCTCCATCCACTCGTTGCCAGATCATTACTGTAACTACAGTGGTAGTTTTGCATTCTTGGCCGCTTTCGTTTGTGTAATCAGAGTTATTTTTTCATGCTGTTGGCTTTACCTGGACACGCTGTTTTTTCTTTAGTCTTCAGGATCAGTACCTCCAGCTCCCCTGCCTGCCTGCCTGCCTAATCCAATGGAAATCACAATTGTCAGATTGACTGAACTCTAGCCCGGTGGATTGGGAATTAGCACGGGGGGGCAATCGTGTTTCAGGGGGGGCCCTGTGTTACCCCGTGCCCCCCTTCTAGCCCCTCCCATGACCATACCCGGAGCTCTCTCACCAGCTCCGCTCACACCGGTCATCAGCCTGCCCTGCTCTTCTTCTCCTCCACAGCCTTTCACCATCTTCATCAACCTTTGTCACTACAATAAATCTTTCATTTAGGTCTGCATACACTCTGTGTCTGTGTCTGGGTCCACCAATTATTGATCATAACAGTCTTCAATGCCAAAAAAAGTTCTCTGATTCTCTCAGAATCAGAATCACAAAAGGAAGTAAGTAGCACTTACAAATAATTGGTCTTGGTTGTTGGTGCATACACATGAAACAAACAAACAATAACTGAATAAAACATTAACATATATATATAATTATTTAACATTAAGGAAAAACTAGGCTGTATGGATTACTGCAGGATGTGCAAAAGTTCAGGATATATAGAATGTGCAGAGGGCAGGGATACAGTCCAGGATGAAGGATTACGAGTCTGTCACTGGGGGTCCGGGGCCTTGTTAATAAGGCTGACTGCAAAGGGGAAGTTTGGGGGAGTTTGTGTCTAGGGTGAGAGGGATTGACTACAGTCTTTCCTTCTCAGCAGAGCGAATAATACGCTTGTCCTTGGCGGTGGCAGTGGGAGAAGATAGACTCAATGATGGCAGTTTGAACTTCTTCAGCTGCCACAGTAAGTAAATAGTGATACCCCATCAGTCTCCTGCACGGAGTTCCAAATATCATACTAGCATGCTGCTCTTACTGCTAACATGCTGTCATGTCTGAATACATCTGTAAAAAAACAATGTACAGTATAACGTAAAAGTCACATGTTTCTGGATTGCAAAAGCCATTAGTTATGTATTTCATGCCGGAAAAAGGGAGTCAGCTGAGCACGCACTTTCCTGGTCTTGGAAATATTAGTTTTTCTGTCCAGTCATAGGCTTGTTCTGGAACATTCAACCACATTTCACAGTGTTCATTAACAAAAGCAGTTTGCTTAGTTGCCATCCACTGATGAAGATCATGAGATGTGGTTGAAAGAAAAAGCTAGTAAGTTGCACTTCATTATGAATATTTATTTTCCTCACAATGTTTTTCATATACTGTACAAACATCCATTACATTATAAAAAATCATTTAAAAAAAAATAAAAAAATAAAAAAAAATAATATCCATAAAGTGTTACGAATAATATGTTCATTCTGTCCCAAAAGGAGCGTGACAAAGCCGAAGCTTGTTATTTTTCCCACCCCTCATTCACCTGTTAAGACTTCCTGTACATATTATATATTTTGTATAGCAAGATAACAAATATGCACAGCAAATATATATCATTTTACACATACCAAACATTTTTAAACACGTATCAAACATTTTTATTACTTCCACTATTTTTATTTTATTTTATGTTTTTTTTTAATTCCAGGTCACTACAATACTTCAGACCCACACAATGTATATATATATATATATATATATATATATATGCATATATGATACAGTACATACATATATGATACAATATATATGAATATATTGGTTTCTACTAGTATATAATACCACATCATTTGACTCCTCCAGGACTTCTCCCTCCAAATGAACTGAAACAACACAAGCCAGGCTCAGCCCAAGAAAGAAACATGACGTTCATCAGAGAGGAAATACCCTTGAAAAAAAATATACAAATTACTTCCAGACCACATTCACACTGGAAACACCTTATATCCTAATTTTTGACAAAAGCACAAATATATAGAAATCTATCTTTATGTATTTCTCCTGTATCAGCATGAGAGGGGAGAGAGAACTGGAATATGCCAGGATGGAGGGGGCAGGGGTGTCCTGGTCTTGCTTTTAGGCCAATAATAATCTTTTTAAGCCATCAACAATGTACTGCTGGGTTCTGAGACACCACCCACCGGGAGACCTAATGCAATCCACATAGCCACACAGACCATCCCAAAAGCTGCCCTTTGCTGGAACTACAGCACCAAAGTGACTTCAGCGTCAGTCAACCCTGCTATCCATCACACTGCCCCACCCAACACCAGACGCCAGCTCCAATGAGGCCAAATGGGAACACCACTTTGCAGCTGTTATGGGGGGTGAAGGAGTGTTGAGGTGTCGCCTCATCGGAAACAGGATTGATTTGTTGTAATTGTCAGAAAATTCTTTACAGCTGTCAAAGAACTAACTCTGGTAAACATGGGGTATCCCAGAAACAAACCTTTCCACAAAAACAACTCAGTCCTACAGTAATACGATCCTTCTAATGCAGGCCGTTTTTTTATGAATCAAGACTTAAACTACCAACCTAATCACATTAACTCACAGAGGAGGTTTAACCTTCTGAGACCTAAGGCAATTTTTACAGTTTATTGTCCGTCTGGATTTATTTTGTAAAAAAGCTTGTAAAACATCAACCCTGTTGTCTACAGTCAAGATATGAACATCATTTTTTTTAGGACAAAGTGGGTTATTAGAATATTTGGGTTGCAGTGAGGTCAATTGCATGTAAAAAATGGTTGTGGGGCCTTAAAGACAAATAAATAAATAAA
>NC_045737.1:4182127-4182267 GCF_008692095.1 Etheostoma spectabile
ATGAATCTTCCAGATATGTATTGATATCACACACAGATAAGTAATACATAAGCCATTTTCCTTTCTAAAACACTTCCCATATGTCTTGGGAGTCACACTATGAAGAAATAATCATTTAACTTATACAGTTGACAAAATAC
>NC_045737.1:4182277-4183981 GCF_008692095.1 Etheostoma spectabile
TCAAAGAAAGTCAAGACGCTTTTGCTAACATGACTTTTACTTATGCCAATAATAACATAATAATGTCATATTTATTGATATCAGACCCACAGCAATGCTACACAAGCAAATGCGTGTCAAAAATATGCGCCTCTTGGCCTTCCATACAGCCTATTGGCCTTTTTGTACCCTCTGGCCTTCTATACAAGAGGGTGACGTTGTCTCCCATATATGGGCATACTGGGGCCTGTATTTCCCTAAACAACAGAGAGGAGAGACGGAGCCGCGAGCTAGCGGCAGAAATGAATGAATTATGGACATAAAGTGTAACAGTTTGGATTTAAAGCCCAACGACCCCAAAAGAGGCTGGAAGTTCCAGGCTCATTAGAAAATCAACTGTAGAGGCTAAAGAGACCCGGAAGAGACCTCTGTAACCGCTAACTTGTTACCTTTCAGACGCAACCATTGGTAAGTTGCTGGCTTGTATGGTTAATATATTATTAAACTATGAATCAGAAGTGCTGTTTTTACGCGTAGGCGAGTGTCTCGGTCTCAGAATGAGCTGTCATGTTCAGCTACAGCTCATGTACTGTTAAGAATGAACATATTGTAAAAGAAAAACGAAAAGAAAAACACAACAAACTAAATCAGAGTGATAGTTTTTTATGTAGTATTGTACATCAACAACAAGCTAGTGCCTGCATTGATTCACTTCTTTATCAGTGCTGCCATCTGAGGTTTGAGAAGTCATAGAAGTATCAGTATCATTGAAATCCCTCTCTTCAGCCCATTGCAAATATTTTTATTCACTGATTATATAGTTTGTTCACTTTTCTTCCTAACCTAAGTGGTCACATTACTCTCCAAATGTACTTTGGTATGTACAGTACGTCGGTAAGAGAACGCATCTCTGTTAAAATTCACTATGGTCACCAAGAGATAACCCTCTTTGGCGGAAAAGTACCTGAAAAGTGTTTGAGTTGGGATGTGAGAATGCCGTGCAGTCAGTGGTTTCTGGGACATAAGATATACTTTCAAAATACATATGTTTAAAAATACAAAGACAGACAAAATACACTGACCGTGATATGGTTGATACATAAGATAAAAAATGTCCTATTTAGGTCCTATTTAAACGTAATCTCTCAGCAATGTCGTGCCATGTTGTAAATTCAGATGCATTTTGATTGGCTGTCAGTGTTTCTATCGTTCATCAAATTGCTCTGAAAGTGATCCACTGACACTGTTGTTACAATTGGGGCGTGGACTCGCCATCCACTTGAGTTAGAACGATTTTTAAAACTATAAATTTATAGTAATTGTTGTAGTTATTGTTCTCTGATGGCCTTTTAGAGAGAAAATTTGACTGCACTGAACGCATGTTATTTTATCTGTTATGAAACAGATGCATGGCAGTCCAGCGGTTGGCCACTTTGGACTGAAGAGGACCATTGCGTGTCTTCAGACCATATGTACAACATGAAGGACCCTGTGGTCCTTCTGGAACAGTTGTCCAACAAATGCCCATCCTAAGAAAACCCACAAAGCTGCTATGAGACAATGGTGTCCCACAGTCCCTGCAGTGGCCAGGGCACCAATTTCAAATCAGCCAGGTGATGTGGGGACTGGGTGTGGGTGTATTTAGTACCAAGGCCGGAAGAATAATTAGGGATTCAAGCCATTTGACCAATGACCTCTTTTAACCCTCTGAGCCCGAGACACTCG
>NC_045737.1:4183991-4225367 GCF_008692095.1 Etheostoma spectabile
AAAACGTACCTCTGATTCATAGTTTAATTTACTTTTGAACGATACAAGCGATTTACTCACTTTCGGTTTTGTTTAAACTTCTGAGTTTTCGGTTTACGGCGGTCGTTCCTGTCTTTCTAGCCTCTACAGGGGATTTTCTATCCAGCCTGGAACTCAGCCTCTTTGGGCTTTAAATCCATTCTGTTATATCCAAGATTGGTCCACTTTATGTCCATAATTCATCGCGTTTTGGCTCATCTCGCCGCTGAATCGTTCGTCTAACCTCTGATCTCCGCTCTGTGTCTGTCCTGTCTTTTCAGGAAGTACATGCCATATATGGGGATAAAGGCACCCCTCTTGTATGGAAGGCCACAGGGGACAAAAATGCCTATATATCTATGGAAGGCCAAATGATGCACTATTTAGACACATATTTGCTTGTATAACATTGCTGTGGGGTTGAAATCAATAAATTTGACATTATTATGTTTTATTGGTATAGTAAATGTCATGAGAACAAAACGTTTGACTTTTTTGGAAAAAAATGCATGTATTTGTCAAATGTATAAGTTATAAGATTATTTCTTCACAGTGTGACTCCCAAGACATATGAGAAGTGTTTTAGAAAGGAAAATGGCTTAGGTTTTTTTTATATGTCTGTGATATCAATACATATCTGGAAGATTCATTTATTTATATATTATATTTATTATCTTTAAGGCCCTACAACCATTTTTAAAAAGCAAGTGACCTCACTGCAACCCAAATATTCCAATAACCACTTGTGCCTAAAAAAAAATGATGTTCATATCTGACTGTAGACAACCGAGGTTGAATGTTTTACAAGCTTTTATATAAATTAAATCCAGACGGAAATTAAACTGTAAAAATGGCCTCAGGGCCCAGAGCGTTAACAGGTATCAAAGAAGTGATTCCGTGGTCATGGGGCCCAGATGGAGATGCTGATGAGGAGCTACTTCCCTCAAACCATCCAAATCCTGAACGAGGACACTACCATAGCTCCGGATAGACTTCCACATCTATGATGTTCCCTGGATATCAATACAATATCAGAGGGGGCAAAAAAAGCGTAAAAACTGTACATAGCATAACAAAAATTTAGTCTAGGCTGGGATTGCCTCCCCACGGCTCTCACCAGAGTTAAACTGATGTTCAGAGTCTGGGCCAGGAATGACCGCACAGAATTTCACCACTGACATCACAAGGAAAACAGGAAGGTGGCTAAGACCAAATTGGTATGGCTAGCACTGTTCACAATGGCAACAGTGCTCTCACTTCAAAGTCAAAGTCAAAGTCAAAGTCAGCTTTATTGTCAATTTCTTCACAGTCAAACATACAAAGAAATCGAAATTGCGGTTCCCTCTATCCCACGGTGGACAACAAGACATTTAACCAATTTGGTCCACAGCAAACATAACATCAAGTAAACAGTATAAAAAGTAAAATAAGAAATATGACAATGAGGAAAATAAGAGCAGCAGAATTTGAGTTAAGAAAGTGCAATTATGCATACAGTTGACAGTCAATGTAATGTGCAAAAGTCAGGCGGTAGCAGTGGTGCCGGTTATGTAGAGCAGCAGAAGTGTTCCCAAGTGTTTTCAGGACAACAAAAAGTTGCAATGTGTGCAAGTGGAGTAGTGCAAGGCAAGGCAGCCATTTTGGGTCCAAAGTCAGGATATTTATATAAACTGAGGGTAGGGGGGGGAGAGAGTTCAGCCTCCTAACCGCCTGGTGTATGAAGCTGTTTGTGAGGTGGTGGTGCGGGAGCGCAGGCTTCTGTACTCTTTCCAGAGGGCAGTTGGTCAAACAAAGTGAGCGGGGTGACTTGCATCACTACACTTGTGGTGGCCTTGCGGGTGAGGTGGGATGTGTAAATGTCCTCAGGGAGGGGAGTGAAGCACCAATGATCTTCCAGCTGTGTTCACTATGCGCTGCAGGGTCTTGTTGTATTCAGTGCAGCTTCCGCCCACACAGCAACACAGCTGGAGGGATGCTCTCAATGGTGCGATAGAACGTGGTCATGATGGCTGGTGGAGCACTTACTCGCCGAGTTTCCGCAGGAAGTAAAGCGGCGCTGAGCTTTCTTCGCCAGTGATGCAGTGTTGGTGGTCCAGGAGAGGTCTTCTTGAGAGGTCACTTGCCAGCTAATCCGTGAAGCTCTGCACTGCGCTCTACCTGGGCTCCCATAGCAGAGTGTTGCTCAAACAGCTGTTACCAATAACAACGCCATCTCAGTCAAAATAGTTATCCCTGACCTCCATATAAGCACTAACAGCGCCAACAGTGCTTTGGAGGAGGATCTGGCTGGTCCACACAGCATTCCGTGATGGGAGAAAAACTTCCATCCATCCATCTTTGTCTGCTCATCCGGTATCGGGTCATGCAACACAAAACTCAGATTGGACGGATGGTCTAGCTGGCTGTCTGGATTTACCCTGCAGAGATCTGAGGAGGAGTTAACCGTAGTCTTCATGAATCAACCGAAGTTTAAAATGCCAATCCAAAGAAAGTGGAAGGTTCAGAAACAGATTGGAAACTTCCATCAATCCTTGTGTATTTCAACTCTAACACTATCTAATAGTATTTTTAGATAGTTTTTCAGGTGTTTAATCAAATTGTTTCTGACTATTTGTATACAAAATCTATCTAGCCTCAGATTACACTGAATATTTGGAATTTAATCTAATTAAATTGAGCAGTTTGCACTGGACTAGTGTATATTGATTGCCACTCAATTGTAGTGTTGGTTGAAACAAGAACCTTTAATGGTGGAAATACATAACAGAACAATTACAGGCTGTCTTTTAGTAGTTACAATTGTTTGAATTAAAGCCAGCATGACTTTTCATCACCACTTTAGAGAAACTGTTTGCTCTCTGAGTTTTGTATTTATTTGTAACAGTGCAAAATGTGAATGTCATTTTGCAAAGGCTTTGATCTAGGCTTTTGTTGATGGTGCCACGCAATCCCAGACATACTTGACATTCAGCACAAAGCCAGTTTCTCCCCTGGCCTTGAGGAATGCTGGCTGAGTGACAACAGCCTGAATATAGGCTAATAAAGAATGTGACCATTGTTTTGACAGTCAGATCTTCTGCCACTATTGCATACTCCACAGACAGCTGTTGCCTGGGGGCTAAAGGCTTTGACGCATTTTTCTCCTGCATTCACACACAGGCTTTATTCATCGGACAATACGAGAGGGGACTTCTGGAAGGCATCTGGGCAGCATTTGAATAATTAAGATGATGGGAAAGCTTAAAATATAAGAGTCTACCCTCAAAGTGTTTAGTGCTGAGAGGGTGTTATATATATACACAAATGGCCTTAATTGGACAAACTATGCTCTAATGTGCTAGGGCGGGGGCAACTTTGGCAAATATATTCATACATTTTAACCTCACCTTTATCCCTAAAGAGGCAATATTATGTGCAGTGATAAATAAAATGTAGGCTCATATGTGTATCGTTAGTCTTTTGTAGATATTAAACCTAGAGAGGGTTAGTGGTATGAAACACTTATGCTTAATATATTTGGTAACCCTAAAGTCGCATGTGGCTCCAGCCTTGCCCCTCCATTTGAAATCGTCTGGAACCGCCAGTAAAACTATCACACACTGCAACAGCCCGGTGTCCTTTCAATGTGTCTTTTGACCTGTACCTGCTTTGTAGTTTGAGTATGGACCAGTGATCCTGTGCAACATTTTTCACATTTTGAGAGGAAAAGGATTCTATTGTCAGTGCTTGCCAAGATTTGACCAACCAATAAATCATCAAACATGCAGTATATTATAATGAATCTAGTCTCACATTGCAGGACATATTGCCGCAGCGCTTTAAAGTAAGGTATGTCTGCACCACAGGTAAATACTTGGATAGGAGAAAAAAAAAATGCATTTCTTCAAACCAATCACATCTTGGGAAGCAACTTATTTTGTGTAATATATTTTCACCACGCACACTTAAATACAACAACATATTAAAATAATAATGCAATTTAGTAATTTGAAAATTTAGATGGAAACTCTGTATACATGTTTTAAAGTAATACGCTTTTCCAGTGTATTGCCATGTTTATTTTGTCAATAGTAATACCAGTAATTGACCCCTAACTCCCCAGTTAGATAGTAAATGCCGTAAGCATTTTCTTTGAAAATCTTTACCATCTTTTTTCTGAAAGAATCAAGCAGGCCTGCCTTGTTGCACAATGCAAATTTTTCTTAAAAGTTGCAATTTTCAGTGTGTAGCTTGCTACTTTGACCGTTATTGTTTCTTGTGGCAAAGGGATTTTGAGAACGGCATCAGGCATGTCAGGCTTTATCCAATATAGTCTGTTGATTCCAGACTATGTTGACACTGACATTCTTATTCCATTTCATATTACCATTATGGAGCCAATTCACCCGGGTGGAATATTAGAGTTTCATCCTATCATTATATAATACATTATTTAAAGTGAAAAAAACAGACTGTTGCTGTCCTCTCCCATAAATAAATATATATCTTTGTATAGTAATACATGTCATGTTTTTGAAAAGAAAAGGTTTCAGTGCATCTCTGGGTTGTGATATACTCTCAAAACAACATTCACATTAGTATAAACAAACAAATTCTCCAACTCTCTTGTTCAGGGTTGCAAAAGCATTCCTTGCACAGATTGAGAGGTTGCCAGTCCATTACAGAGCTAACACACATGTACACAATCATTCACAACTCCGGGCAGTCAGTTTAACAGTTTTCAAGACACCTAACCTTGCCAGTATTTGCACTATGAAAGGAAACTCATAGAGACATGGGGAAAACATGAAAAGACAGAACCCTTCCAGCCAGCTAATGCTAACCATCAATCGGTCACCCTTAAAGTCTTGAAAATTACCCACTTTTGAAGAGTGACACTACCACGCAAATGTGATGCATTGAGGCCAACTGCTGCGTAAATCAATTTCCCCCTGATGTCAGAAGGGGGAAAACCCTGGGTAATCCCCTCTGGTTGGTTCACACTCACACCCATCCAGCAGTGCAGATCAGTTTCACCACTGTACGAGATTTGGCATTTTTAATACACGTAATGCCTCCAGATCCAATGTCAAATATTTAACACTTAAAGCTGCCTCTCACAGATGTCCAATTACCAGTGCTCCAACTGTGGAGCTGACAAAAGTCAGCTCAGGGAACTGACCATGTTGTGAAACATGAAGTGAGGTATATATTATCGGATTTTAATGACTCGTGCTTTGTTTAATGGAAGCGTATGCATCTTAAATGTCATCATCATGAATGGAACGCGGTTTACATTTATCATCATCTGTGCTCAAGATGTGGTTAATCTAATTAGTAGGGAATGCATTGGACACCCTGCAAACACATATGGAGCATTATGAAAAACAAAAGGGAATCATATCTTTGGCATTTCACAGGTTGCCTTGTGCACTGACCTAAGAACACAGGCATTTAGGACAAAAGAAAGCAGCCTGCGGTCGTCGTCATGGTTTACACACCACAGCAAATGTTTCTGTTGTCTTATGAAGAGCTTCAGTTCTTTGGATAAAAGTGAGCAGTAATTCTACCTCAAGAGACAAGGGACGGGAACACAGACGCCCAGACTTCCGGCGTGGCAGTGATTTCACCCATATGGTTAGCTATGCAAAGCATATCAATGAAAGGAATCCACTTTCCGTATGCTGCTGGCCCCAGAGGTAGGGATCATGTGGCGGATCCCAGCACGCTGAATGATAAAGAGTCATATATGAAAGTAGATTTTGCCGCCAGATGTTGGCAAAGCATGCTTCATTTCACTTGTAAAACAGAGAGGAAAGCAAAGTGAGCATGAAAGCATGAATAATTCCAGGACATTCTTTCTGGGCAATTGTTTGAGTTGCTTTATGGAGAAACATGTCAGCAGGAGTGGATACCGAGGTGTCTGCAGAGGACATAGTTCTGAAAACTTCTGAAAATGAGTTTTAACTGACACTTAATCAAAAAGAAAAAAAAAACTGTGACTTTTTCATATCACGTATTAAACATTACAGGCCATAAAGAAGAACATACTGTTTTCTGCTTATGCCAGACATCTATAGGGACAGTTTGGGGTAAAACTGTCCTTTTAACCACAAACATACTTGTTTGTGTAATGATTTCAGTTAATTAAATAGTGTAAAAGTAAAACTTATAACCTTTCTGAAAGTATATTATTTTAACCTTTTACTTAAGCTTTGTCTTAACAAGAGTCATCAAAAAGATACTAATACTGTTGAATTAGTTGCTGTGTTATTCTTTCCCCAATTCGGACACCCATATCTCCCCGCTGCAAAAACTCACTGGCCACTGCTGATTTTTTGGGTGTATTAGCCATCCATGTTAATAACCGTATTAATAAGTCGCCCAAATTTACATCAATGCTATCAACACATCCGGGACCATGCGTCCGCTCTTCACAATAAAATGGCATGCTTCAACAACTCCAAGTTATACAGCTGCTTTATTTCAAATTTGAATGTGATGTTATACCACCACCTGAGCATCACCCAATCGACTGCTTTCTCTCACCAAAGTAACTTTGATATAGGGCTGTGAAATGTATTGATACATGAGGCTTGATATTGTCTTGCATTTTGGATATCATAATATTTTAATATGACCAAGGTTATTTTAGTATAGCATTTTTCATTAGTTTTTATATTCATTTTGCTTTGGCTTTTTGTTTTCAAATTCAGTTTAGTTTAAGTTTTTAAAGCGGGTTTGTTAGTTTAGTTTATTTTTTAATTTTTTTGAAAATGCTTAGTTTTAGTTTATTTTTGTATTAGTTTTAGTGTTAGTTTTAGTCTTTTTTATGATATGGGTTATTTGTCAGAGGCAACATTCTAAAAAGGTCAGAACAACTTCATACAATTTTAGAAATATGTAATTACAGCGTATTCAACAATAAAACCAGTACATGTAATGCACATATGATGAGGACAAATGTAAACAGTCTACACAAACGCCGACGCCGCAGTAAATGCAGAATGTGTAAGTGACGTGTTCCAGGAAAAAACCTAAACAGCCAACAGACTAAAGAAGACACACATTAACAGGTGTTTCTAACTTTGGTTTTGAGTAAAGTGGTGAACGTTTTGAAGTCAGTCAACTAACACAGTTGTGTTGACATCCCAGTATCAATACACATGTTGCCCCACGCTTCCTCCTAATTATGGTTTTCCTGCGTATTTACTAACCAGCTACCGGGTGGCCAGTGAAAGCCCTCCTGTAGTGTTCTCTGTCCTAGGGTTGTCTCTGTCATGCTGCCTGGCCCTGTATCCATACATCCATGCCCTGTATTGGGGTTAGCTTCTGTTTTGGGGAAAGGGGGCTTTGCATTCTCCTTTACCTTGTTAAGGTAAGCTAGGTCAGCCTCCTTGTGTGCACAATGTACTTTCAAATTCATGAGATTTTTCCCAAAGCAGGAAGTCAAGTGACAAAGTATAAGCGCTCCATGTAAGGAGGCAGGTTGGGGTGGTGGATAGGTCAACCAAACAGTACTTTTAGCATGGGTGCATGAGTTCAGGTTTCAAAATAAAGGAAATTGTGACCTTTGTAACTTTTTTGTTTGTTTTAGCATTAAGCAGGGTGCCATTTGCCAGATGGGATGCGGGACCATATATCGTATACACCTAAATCAGAAGTATTTTAAACTAAATAAAGCACTGTAACATGAACGGCCTATAGTGATTGAACACTAAAATCCGAGCAGCAATTACTAGCTGTGGTTAGCCACTACAGAGCTCTGTGATGCCGGCTACAAAACTCTTTCAAAACTCCATCGTATCAGCAGCAGTTGGTAGATGGAATTAGCCACCAATAGGTGACTGCGAGCCGGTACTTGTTAAGGCTGAGAAAAATATTGTGATTTGGATTTAAAGCATCCCGAGGAATGAGCGTTTTCTGGTTAAAAGTATTTTGTTTTCATTCTGAGATTAGTTTTCATAAAATATTTAAGTTCGTAAATAAGGGTTTTGGCAAGCCTGACCGAATGGCACTACCATGGAAGGGGGATTTAATTAAAAAAATTGCTTTGTTGTGCAACCCCCCTCGGGTTTTCTTAAAAAATTGTACCCTGACTTTATGGAAATCCCCTTCACAAAAATTACTTCAGGTTTGGTACACACAGAAATGAACATGACAAATGTCCTGATTTTAACCCAACTATCTTTTTCTAAACTTAACTAAAGAGTTTTGGTTCATAACTGTAACCAAACCATGACCGTTTCACAATGTTAACGTGTTTAAAACATAGACTCCATCATTATGGTGGACATAGCATCTGTGACATTGCCTATTGTTTTGTAGACTGCCTATTTGAAGCCTCAAGTTCGGCGTTAAGGGCGTCGCCATCTTGGTTTTTTGCAGCCGGATGTACAGATTGTTGATGAGGGTGGACCTGAGCAGGATAAAAGCTAAAGGGGGAAATTTGACAATTTTCAATTGTTCTGAAGAGAGTTGTCTGTGTGTGTGGATATTTAGTGGGCAAACACGGACTTCCAGGTACTGCCGCTATTCATCTGCATGCACGGCAATACAGAACATTCTTCCCCTTAAGTTACCAGCTAATGCTATCGCTTCATCCTGATCAATGCTCTGTATCTGGTTTAATGTGCTGATTGGGCTGCACATAAACTGCTGTCTAAATCAGTGCACACACTGAGACGCTCATCTGGTGTATGCAGCATACTGTACATATTATATAAAAATAATATGTATCTAATATGTATACAGTGCTATCATGAAAATAATTGTGTGGATGTGTGGGAAACCAGTGCAGTTTCTCAGAGGAGCGCCTCTGTGTGTCTGTCTGAGCAGATTGTCTGCAGGGTGGATGTGAACCTGCAGCCCCATCAGCATATTAAACCAGATACAGAGCACTGACCAGAGTGAATGCCAAATCTACAATCTCTGCATTTTCCTATCCTCTTTTTTTAATTTGGACTACCAGAACCATCTTTAACGCCATAAACACCGGCACTGTTGCCTACAAATTAATACTGCAGTCTGGGACAATTATAAGGCAGCAACCCACAATGTAAGAAGAGCGGTAAAGGAGGCAAAAAGGGAATTCAGAAAGAAAGTTGAACTACAATTTCAGAAAGACAAACTGGGTGGATGCACCTCTCACACCTATTTCCTTTCCTGAGAATGACATCAGAAGGGCTTTTCCAGCATGTGAACACCAAGAAAACAGTGTTCTTACCAACTGGCACCGGTATTCACACTGATATTCATTATTGGCTCAGTCTGTCATACCCACGTGCTTCAAATCCACCATCATTCCTGTGCCAAAACATGACCGCCCAGTGGCCACAGTGGATCTATTTGCCCACCATCCCAACCAATTAGTGGAAGATGTCATAGCACACATCCTCCACACCACGCTATCTCACCTGGAAAAGAAAGGACTATGTGAGATTGCTGCTAAAATTCAGACTTATAACAAAGCTCAAGGATTTGGGATTAAGGGTCTGACCTAGGCGCTGCATACTGACTCAGTGGGGAGCAAGGCAAGGTAGAGACTGTTTCCCCTCACTGAGCCTGAGGATATTATGGGTATCCCAGGGCTGCCAACTCTCACGCATTGGCCGTGAGACCACCATTTTGACGTTTTTCACACCGCACAGCACACACCCCCCGATTTCTCACGCGAAGTGTCAACCCGGTCGGTCAAATTTAGAAAGATGAGTTTATCTATGTTTTTACCGTTGAGCCACTTGTGATCGACTAGTTGTGCTTTCAGAGACTGTGGGGGTTCAAGAGCGCTCCTGTTCTGTGGAATTTTCAAATTGTCGCAAAATGAGACATTTTTTTCACGAGCCATCCCAGTGCATTTCCCCGCTTCAGTATGTGCTCTGATTATTACAGACCCGTCCGGCGCTTCAGGTATGAGCTCTGAGTCTCACAGACCGTCCGTCGCTTGTGTCCACTCTCTCTGTAAAGATGGAGGTGAGCAGCGCGGCTGGTAGTGTAGCAACTTCAGTTCATTGTAGTGGACTCGCTCTGCTGGGGGCAGTGACGTGTGCATCCATGCGTAGTCCTCCGATAAAGAGCACGTACGGCCACCTCTAAACTCTGTCAGAGACCAGAGACCCAAATGGCCTCTGCTTCTGTCGACGGTCTGAATGAGATCACATATCAGCGGAGGAATACATGCACGCAGACTATATTACACTCTCCCCATCTCGGACACAGAGATGGGAGGAGTTATGTGCACAAAGTTGTAATATGAGCAGAAATCTGGTGAACACACCTGACTTACTACCTATATATACTATAATTTATTATATATATTTAAATATTATAATATATATATATATATATACGATACTGCAACATTGGGCCACTATTGTGCATCTCTAACCTCTGCTCTCTAAATGTAACTGTAAATAATTAATTGTTTTGATGTTGATGTTTTGATGTTTTTTAAAATGACAAATAGTCTTTATTTTCACAAAAAAGTAAAACAGTAAGTGGGGCCAGAGGATGACAGCCAAACATTACTGAACATTGGCACAAAGGTTAAAGGATTAGAATTCATGTAACTTAGTGGTTCTCATTCTTTAGAATTTCAGTGGTCTTAGTTGATCCCTCAACATTAATTTAACTTTGGGTCCCTGGTCCCTACACCAGGGACCCCTGGACCTGTTCCCCACGGACCCAAATCTTCTCAGCTGTTGCTGACATATGCTACTGTCTCTTCATGTGGTTCATTATGTTTGGCACATTGTGTGGGTCAGTTCTTATATCATAAGAAGTTAATAATGTAAATGCTGAATGCCCTAAAACCTGTTGATACAACAACACAAAGGCTCTTAACCCTACAGTTTTGCACATATCATGTAAGACTTGATTTCTCCATTTTTTTTGCAAAAAAACTCTCCAAAAGTGCCATTTAATGGTTTATTTTTCAAATTTTTCCGGGGGGGGCATACCCCCAGACCCCCCTAGGGAGTCCCCCATCCACCCACATATACCAATCCCATTAAACCCTAAGGAATAAAGAACCAAAAGAAATTGCTTTGTACGCGGCAAAATATGGGTCGGCCCCCCCCAAATCTCACTCCAAGGTTTGGGGAAAAGTTGGCAGCCCTGTATCCACTCAAATAACTGCCTGTAGAGAAACAATACCAAATAGGACAGCAAGGCCCTGCAAAGAATTGTATGATTAGCTAAACATACAGTACAATATGCAGTGTCCTACCCTGCCTAAAGGATATCTACACAGCAGCATTTTTTACAGACCTTTTCTCTCAAGATCGGGAAGAAGGTATGGCATACACCAAGCCAGCCGCTCCAGCTACAGGAGGATGCCAAAACAAAACCTCCAACAGAACAACACAAAGAATGTGTGGAGTGGCATGATGGGCATCACCGGCTACAAGCCGACAGGTAAACAGATAACAAGGGGGGACCTGGACTGGGCCAACAATTTTAATCTGTCCTTCAATAGATTTGATGAGGGGGCACCTGTTCATCTCATCCACCAACGTACCCCCCTCAACTTACCTATTCTTCTGCTTCCTCCCCTCTTCACCATCTGTTGTCTTACCATGCCTGTTCTCTTGTGGATAACAGTTATTACATTGTTATTTTATATTTGTACTCTTGTTCTGCAACTGCTGCAGAGCAATTACCCTTTGGAATACATAAAGTTCAATCTTTTCTTAATTTTTTCTCCATGCTGTAACTGCTAATGCTACTTCTTTTTCCTCTGAAAAAACATTGTGTGTGTCTCATGGTTGTACATTTCGGTTTCCTGTTTTATTCTGAAGTCTGTTTTCTCTTTTGTCTTGTCTAGCTTTACTTCCTGTCTTTAGTTTTCCCACCCTTGTAACTGTCCTATGTGTTTCACCTGTATACCCAAACTAGTGTCACCTGTTCCTTGTTTTCTCATTACCCTGTGTAAATACACTCTCTGTTCTGTCTTTGTCTCTTGTCGTATTATTGTTTGCTGTTTAGTGGATTTTGCTTGCCACTGTTTCTGTGTTTGCCGTTCCTGTTTTTTTGGGATTCTGCCTGTTCCGTTTCTGGGATTTTGTCTGTTCCTGTGTTGGGATTCTGCCGGTTCTGTTTTGGTGGATTGCTTGTTATCTTTAGGACTCCTTTTGTTGTAAGGATTTTTGTTATTAAATATTTAACCTCAATTATTGCCAGCTGTCTCTGCACTTGGGTCCTATATTCTCTGAACCACCTGACAGTGTGTCTGTCCTGGAAGAGAGTCCCCTTTTTTGGTCCTGTTAAAGTCTTGCTTTACTTAAGTTTGTCTTCATACATTTCAAGGGTCTGTGGATAAAGAGCCATCTGAGACAGTATTGGCATTTTGGTCTATTGTTCTGTTCTGTATTGTTACTCGTTGTCTCCCCCTAGCAGTACACTAAAAAATTGCATTGTTAGTCACATATGTCACAGCGGTCATCCAGCCGATGTTCCACTGTTTCCTTGTCAAACCAGACCACAGAAAATTCTTAGGTTTTCTGTGGTATCAAGACGACTTCAACAGGGACATTGAGGAATATAGAATGCGTGTGCACGTTTTTGGTAACAGTCCTTTACCGGCTCTAGCCATCTTTGGACTGAGAAAGGCAGCGCAAGAAGGAGAGGAGACCATTGGAGGAGATGCCAGAAGATTCGTGGAGAGGAACGTCTATGTAGATGACGCATTACATCCTCTACCTTCAGCTTCAGCTGCCATCGATCTGCTCAAAAAGACACAGCAGATGCTGGCATGCTCCAACATTAGGCTGCATAAGATGTTGTAGCTGTTGTAACAATGCAGAAGTCATGGCAGCCTTTCCCTCAGACAACCATGCAAATGACCTACAGGATATAGTTCCAGGAGCTGACAATCTCCCTAAGCAGCAAAGTTTGGGTGTCAGCTGGGACCTGAAAAATGACACACTCACATTCCCGGTGTCTGACGAACACAAACCTTTTAAGCAACGTGGAGTCCTATCAACAATTAACAGCCTATATGACCCCTTAGGATTTGTTTCCCCAATCTTGTTGCAAGGGAAAACCACACTTCGGGAATTAACAGTTGACTGTCACAACTGGGACAAACCGCTGCCTGCTGAGAATAAGCAGCTATGGACAGCATGGAGGGAATCACTCCAAGAACTCAGAAACCTACAGATACATAGGTCTACAGATACCTAGGTCTTATACAAAGGTCTACCCACCCACAGCCCAACGCAGAGAACTCTGCATTTTCTCTGCTGCATCGGTCAAGTCAGCTGTGGCTTACTTAAAGCTCTATGATGAAGATGGAAACTGCCACTTAAGTTTTGTTCTAGGCAAGGCAAAATTAGCCCCTCGACCAAAGTTCACCATCCCACGGTTAAAACTATGTGCTGCTGTGTTAGCAGTGGACATGGCAGAATTAATTACTGCTGAACTGGACATTAAGATAGATGACTTAAGCTACTTCACAGATAGTAAGGTAGTGTTGGGCTACATCCACATTAAGACGAAATACCTTTAAATAGTCATTTCATTGTGTAAAATAACAAGTTTAGTTGTGCGAGAATTGTTTAAAACGTGAACAGACTCGATGTGAAGATGTAGTGGTCATTTATGTGTATCTTTGCTTTCAGTTTTACCCTACCTTTGGTCATCATTTAAGACATAATCGATTCACCTTCGTTGACTGTTGTGATTAGAGGAGGAGTTAAACTGCCTGTCAACTTGCATAAATGCTTGTATCGAGGACAGAACAGCTATATTGACCTGACCTAACATGGGAAATCTTGTGTCTCTGAAATGGCAGCTTGTCAGGAGCTCAGAACAATAGCTTTTGTACATTACAATGCATTTATTGATCCAAAGGTGTTTCAAAGGGATTTAAAGATTTACTGATCCTGGATTCAACCATGAAAAGCAAAATGATAAAAATTACGTAACTGGGGTTACACAATGGGGCGTAGCACAACATCATGGTCCCTGTAGATTCTCTATGGAACCATACACACATCCACATCTAATTATTCTTGTATATATGTGGGCCCTCTTCACATAAGGGCCCTACTCAGTCCCTTTTCCCTTTAGTCCGAGGCCCCTTGTTAAGTTTTTTCACATGAAAACAGAAGTGTCTGTCTGGAAGAGTGAGAGTCATATACATGTGCGACAAAGATGTTTCTGTTCTTATCATATTGTATATGCCAACTAAGAAATTTCTCAAAAGTGTCACATTGCCTGTACTGCTTGTTCTAGTTGTTTTTTTAACTTAGGACATCTGGAATACTGAACCTTGTTAAGATGGTTTTAATGTCAACCCTGACCCCTTCCTACTCTTTTTCCATCTTCTCTAGTCACCAATATACACCACCATGTTGTCATTATGATTGGGAAATATTTCTGAAAGGTCCAACAACATCTTATACACTCACCTAAAGGATTATTAGGAACACCATACTAATTCTGTGTTTGACCCATTTTCGCCTTCAGAACTGCCTTAATTCTACGTGGCATTGATTCAACAAGGTGCTGAAAGAATTCTTTAGAAATGTTGGCCCATATTGATAGGATAGCATCTTGCAGTTGATGGAGATTTGTGGGATGCACATCCAGGGCACGAAGCTCCCGTTCCACCACATCCCAAAGATGCTCTATTGGGTTGAGATCTGGTGACTGTGGGGGCCATTTCAGTACAGTGAACTCATTGTCATGTTCAAGAAACCAATTTAAAATGATTCAAGCTTTGTGTGCTTTGTGTGTGCATTATCCTGCTGGAAGTAGCCATCAGAGGATGGGTACATGATGGCCAAAAAAAGGGATGGACATGGTCAGAAACAATGCTCAGGTAGGCCGTGGCATTTAAACCATGCCCAATTGGCACTAAGAAAACATCCCCCACACCATTACACCACCACCACCAGCCTGCACAGTGGTAACAAGGCATGATGGATCCATGTTCTCATTCTGTTTACGCTAAATTCTGACTCTACCATCTAAATGTCTCAATAGAAATCGAGACTCATCAGACCAGGCAACATTTTTCCAGTCTTCAACTGTCCAATTTTGGTGAGCTCTTTTGTAGCCTCTTTTTCCTATTTGTGGTGGAGATGAGTGGTACCCGGTGGGGTCTTCTGCTGTTGTAGCCCGTCCGCCTCAAGGTTGTGCGTGTTGTGGCTTCACAAATGCTTTGCTGCATACCTCGGTTGTAACGAGTGGTTATTTCAGTCAAAGTTGCTCTTCTATCAGCTTGAATCAGTCGGCCCATTCTCCTCTGACCTCTAGCATCAACAAGGCATTTTCGCCCACAGGACTGCTGCATACTGGATGTTTTTCCCTTTTCAGACCATTCTTTGTAAACCCTAGAAATTGTTTTGCATGAAAATCCCAGTAACTGAGCAGATTGTGAAATACTCAGACCGGCCCGTCTGGCACCAACAACCCTGCCACTTTCAAAATTGCTTAAATCACCTTTCTTTCCCATTCTGACATTCAGTTTGGAGTTCAGGAGATTTTTTTGACCAGGACCACACCCCTAAATGCATTGAAGCAACTGCCATGTGATTGGTTGATTAGATAATTTCATTAATGAAAAATTGAACAGGTGTACCTAATAACCCTTTAGGGGAGTGTATATTTATCAATCATTGAAACAGCACAGGGAAGGGGACTCAAGTTTGAGACTAGAGTTGCACTTAAGTCGCAGACACAGGGACCTGAGACTCGACTCGGACTCAAGGTGCGGGACTCGTGAACAATCTTTGTTTTTAGGAAACACCTGAGGAGTTGAATGTTATAGAATGTTATTCCCCTCCCTACGTAGCCTGTAACCTACCTAGAACAAGGAAACATATCTGCTGCTTGCAGCCACACAGGAGAGAGGACAACAAACATGTTGACCGTACCAGCAGCTGTTGTGCCCTTTGTTAGAAGCCTTGTATGTATAATCTTTGGTAAATATGTTTTATCAAGATAAAAAATTCCGGCTCAGACACATCTAACTTTATAAGGCACCTGAAAACGCACCTTGATTAGCAGTCATGGTTAGCCCAAAATTGCCCTTCTGTTGTTAGCATACTTCTTACTTTAGCTACGACCTACGGGAGGTTAACTCCCACTGTTGTTTGCTATATGTGATCAAAAGATGATTGAGCGTTTGTTTGTTTGGCAAACTTGTGGTCGTAGATTAGGTTGCAGGAAATACAGCACTCATTATAACCATCAGAGACTCAAGACTTTACTTGGACTGTAGCTCAGAGACATGTGAACATCTCTAATACAAGTAAAACAACACTGATCAATAATTCAACTCCAAACTAAAATACAGATAATTTTTTTATTGTTTTTTTAAATAATTTCTTTCTGCAGTGAACTATGTTTATTTTGTAATGTGAACCTTTTCTTCACATGGTGTTGAAATCCAAGTTTGATTGATCTACATTGTCAAAAGACACACACACACACACACACACACACACACACACACACACACACACACACACACACACACACACACGCTGTGCTTGTCTAGATAACTTCAGACTGGAGTATCTGATAAGTCAAAATGCCTCATTAATAATCTGGCAGGAGTCAGCAAAGCCAGATGCTGGATGATCTCAGTCAACAACCCTGTTTTACTGGAAATGCCTTCAGCCCAGACAACTGCCAAGGCTTTGGACCTGCTGACTTACAAATTGAAGCAACTAAATTTGTGTTTCTTATGATTGTGAAAAGGACATAAGACACCTCGTACATTAACGTGTCATTGAAATTTATAACCAATCCCTTCATGTTTAGCTGGTTGGAGCAGCTGCATCAGCTCGTAAACACCAGTTGTGTTTGTGTTTTTCCATTGGCTAAATAGCACCGCATGCAACTGTTTGCAGTAGCTTCTGTGAAGTTGTTGGCCACTTTCAGGGTGGGATATTGCAACAGAAGCACCATTAGCCTTTATTTATCTGCCCTGTATTGTGTAAATCATAAATACAGACAAAGAGTCCTGAGGGGTTTTACTTAAGCAAGGCCAGGATTTCATTGCCTTAGCTGGCTTGACAAAGCCCAGTCTATATCGACAATGTTCCACTTCCGGGATATCTCTGTTGCTGCCGGATATTCCGCCGGATATCCCTCTTCATGGACGGATGTCCCACACATTTCCCTCTCTTTATGTTGCTGTTTTAACCCTTGTATTGTCTTCACTTTTGGGAACCTCTCGTATCCCTCGGGTCAAATTGACCCGTGACTTATTCAGGGTTTTAAAAACAATTCTGAAATAAAATTTTACTTCATAATCTATTAACAAATATAGTCTTTATCTCAATTTTAAACAATTGAGATAACATATGTTTTGGGAATGCAATCAGTCTCTACTAGAAGACAATTAAAAATGAAAGTGTGGTTGGTTTTTTGTCATAAGTTTAAAATTCATATTAAAAATCCACTATGGAAAAAACATAAGTGGTCATATCCAGAATCATTTCTGAGTTAAGTCAGGAATACATGTTTATCACAAAAAATAAGGTAAGGCCATTGTTTTTCAAGTAGAAAAAATTTTACTTGTATAATTTTTCTTCTTGCAAAAATTTGAAATGGGTCTGTGTGACCCGAATACGATACAAGGGTTAAACTCCGGTGGATTCATGTGGAATAGGGTTAACTGCTCCTCAGAACCCTCCAGGGTAAATCCAGACAGCTAGTTGGACTATTTGTCTAATCTGATTTTTCTGTTTCACAACTGAAACTAATTTTTAATGTACACATGTTCCACCAAAACAAATTCCTTCCTGAGGCAATTTTGCAGAGGCGCTGTCATTTTTTGTGGGGCTTAGCGCCACCCACGACAAATGTGATTGGTTTAAAGAAATTACTTGAAATTAAACCTTAGCACGTTTATCCCCCTTCCCCCGCAGCACTGTGGAAGATGGTCTGGCAATGCAAGACTAGACAGAGCCTGAAGCACAACAATCCATCCAACAAAATGATCCATATTGCATGGTATGTTTGATATTTTGATATTTTCATTTAGTGTATAATTATTATTAAGTATTGGGTGTAACCATATAAAACTGGTTTCTGCCAAACCTTATCGTTCTAGTTTGTTATGTATGGTTAGTGTTATAGTAGCTCAGTGGTGTTTGTTTGCCTCCAACGTCGTCTTCCAGGCATCTAACCCAAACCGTAACCCTAAACATACCCACTGCCTGGAAGGAGATGTTGGGGGCAAAAAACACTAAACACTGTTTTAGTGAGAAAACAGGTATACTATGGGCAATCATTTTTACTGTATTTCAAAGTCATTTATAACCTAAAACAACCTTTTTAGTGGCGCATTTTTTTGCCAAATTGAGTTGGTTTGGGTTGTTGGGTTGCAGACTTTACCCACAGTCCCAAACTCTAAAACCGCAGTGTGCATGCATGTTCATGTTTGGGTTTTGAAGACCACAGCAGTGGTTCAGTGGGACATGAGTAGTTAGTTTTGGATTCCAGTGCAGTTTCAGAAACAAACACACATTCCTCTGCTGTGGCGATTACTAGTCTCTCATTGTGAGAGATCAGGACCCCTGCTCCTCCAACAGAACTGACCTCACAATAAGAAATGTGGGGAACAATATAGGACTGCACTATGCAAAAGGTTATCTTCTCAGAGCTAGCACGTTGTGTGCGAAAGCATGGCTTCCTTTTTGAAAAGCACCACATGGAAACACAGTTTTTATGGTTTTTATGTGAAATGTCTCTGGGGTCAGAGCACATCAGGGTTTTTTTAAACACTCATACTGTTCACACTGGTAAGAATGTGTGGAAATCCAGTTAGGCTCCTCCCAGGAGAAATGTCTTACTCCACTGATAAAAACTTCAATTCTGTCCTTAGTGAGTGCAGGTAACACTAAGAGGCTTGAACAAGCTCACATTCTCACAAATTCCATCAACATGCTTCCTCCCAAGTGATTTGAGCTCTCTAGCCAAGTAGCAAAGCCAAAACACACACTAACGTTCATTTAAGATGCCCGTTATGAAACCAAACATTTAATTCTAACTTTTAACTCTAAGTCTAACTTGAGGATGTATACTTGCAAAAACCTTTCTTGCGTCATGTTTATGACACATACTTCCATCTAACCAGACATTGTGTACTGTACATAGTGTAATGAGAAGAGTTGTTATGATTTGATACTATAAATAAAATTGAATTGAATTAGTAAAATTACTCCTCAAGAGTTATCTCAAGACACTTTACAGATCTAGCAGGTCTAGACCACACTCCAGAATTTACAAGGACCCAACAGTTCTAGTAGTTCCCTCCGGAGCAAGCAACAGTGCGACAGTGGCGAGGAAAAACTTGTTGTTCTAAATTGGAGGTTGGGACTTCTTAAAGGGGTTGTAAAATAAATCTAACGGGTCATAAGAATATAAGTAAATTAGGAAAGTAGAAAAACATATTTCTGCTACTGCTGTACTTTTTGTTTAGTATTTTTTCTAATATTAGCTTATGTGCTAATCATTGCAAATGTTTTCTCTGATCCGGGTTTTCCGCTCCTTTGTAAAAGAGATTCTGGATCTCAATCGGAATATCTCTGGTAAAATAAAGCTGGCCAAATTTATGTAAACCCAATTGTGTTTGTTGTTTAAAATACTCTTGATGAAGGTCTGGAGGGACAAAAATGTTAGTTTTCTAGGAATAAACGGTGAAGCTATAGCAACAGCAGAGGCCGGAATTATTTCCTTTGTTCTAAGTATTCTGGTAAAATAAAGGTAAAATAAAAACAAACAAAAAAACGTAATCTTACATTTGAAAACAATTTAAATGAAAATATGTGAGAAACAAAGATTACTCTTTGGTTCAACTGGTCACAACTGGTAAACACATGATGAGGGCTCGCAAATAAGACATTGCTTCACAGGGTCACAGGTCAAAAGGGTTGGGGCTACTACCTGGAAATAGTTGTTAGTAGTGTCATTAGTGTTTTATGATCTAAAGTTTTTTGCCACATTTGCAGCATATGATGGTATCACCATCATCTCTATGCTGACGGTGGTCCATCCATCCTTCAGATATTTTGGAATATAAGGACACTTCGGCTCCTTTTTGACCCTCAGGACATATTTTCATTATGGGTGGCCTGCTAGCAAGGCTTTATACTTTCGGACTTATTTTGCATACAGTTTATTTTTGCAGACTATATATGTATACATATACATATATGTAGCATACAGTATGCTGGCTTCTTCCATCAATCTTTTTATTGCCACTAGTAGGTGGGAAGACCCAAGCTGCCAGACATACAGCCTTGACATTGTCTGATGAACTTGCTATGGCCAACATGTTAGCAGACTATTGCCTACACACAATTCCAGCAAACAGAGAGCAACATTATCAGTCCATTGGAGTCTTGTTTTTGTCAACCAGATTAATTACATCGGAAATATTCAGTTCTGCAGAGTCGTGGATAGATGATTGTGAATGAATCATTTTCACATTGTCATTAGATTTAATGGCTACCAACATACTGGAGATTTTAAGAAGAAAAATGGTTTATTCATTTATGGCTAAGATAGAGAAAAAAAAGAGAAAAGTGAGTGCCTGTGCCGTTTTGGCATTCATGCAAAATAATAATAGTATCCTCATTGCAAATTTGAGTGTTGAGTTTTATGCAGGAACTGGCCATTTATTATATAACGTTTTCATGCTCATGCTCTTATTGCCTTTTACTTAAAGTGTGTGTGTGTGTGTGTGTGTGTGTGTGTGTGTGCGCGGTTGGAGGTGACAGCCTTGTCTTTGATTCTATAATGTGAAGCTGTTTGTGTTACATTACTTTACTATGAAAGTGGTATATAAATAATGATTGATTGATTGATTGATAATAATGTGTTATGTATGGACATCATGTACATTAAAGTAGCACTTACAAAATAATGTTGCCCACTCTCTGATCACAAACATTGCTTCAAGTTGGAGCACATTTCCCAACGCTGCTGCGATGCTTCTGCGTCATTAGCCCAAACCTGAAACAGAAAGGGTGTAACAATGAAACGTCTCTCCCAGCTGAAGCAACACAAGCTCACAACAGTTGTAATGGAACACCTTATCAGTTCTGCAGAGATCCAAGAAGAATGAGTGGGAGTCTTGACCTGGTGAAGTTTCATTACCCCCCCCCCCCCAACATGCGGAGTCTGAGAAAAGCATGAGGATATCGTGGTTAAGACCAGGAAAAAAAAACAAATTATGTTGAGAGAGACCAAGCATGAAAATCCTTTAGACAAGGGCAGTAGTGTGGTGAAGACATTTCCACACTCATCAGCTCACACTGGGACTCTTTTCACAGAGGGAATCCCTCTGAAGAAGGGGAAAGTGGGGAGAAATTGGTCAATAGGGCCTGTGTCAAATATGAGATAAGTGAGAAATCACTTGGATTTCAGTAACCTAATTTGTTTCACGGGTTGCCACTGGATCATTGGTGCTCAGAATGCAGCAGTTAGGCAAAATATGTCCAATTCAATAGAACTCAAAATAGCTTAAAGAAAGCTCAAGTTGCTACACTGGAAAGGTATCCAGCATTTATTACATCAAATCAGTTTGGGGGTCGGTTATTGTTGTCAGGCATCTTTGTGTGAGTGGGGAAATTTAATGACATTTCCAAAGTTTAGCAAAACGTGCTATGGTTCATTATCATTTCTTTAAAGCAATCACAATCTTTTTGGGCGTTGCTAAGTGCACGACGATGCACCGGTGTAGCTGCCAAATAGCCTCGGAGGGAACTTGTTTTGGTGGAATATGTGCATGTTTTAAAGTTGTGCAACAGAAAACTCAGATTAGACAGATTAGATAGTCTAGCTAGCTAGATTGACCGTGCAGGTGTCCGAGGAACAGTTAACCATAGTCTTCATGAATCCACCGGTGTTTAGAATGCCAGCACAATGAAAGCGGAAGGTAACAAACATCCGGCCGAGAAAAATTTCCGGCTGCACCGGAGCAATCCCGGAAGTGGAACATCGTGGATATAGACGGTTACAAGCTGAATTGAAGAGGGAGCTTTAGCAAATAAAAAGGTATTTTTAAATGAGGAAAGTTAGTTAATAAAAGAAGTGAATAGAAAGAAGATTGGATGTGGGGGATTGTGTGGGTTAGATCTGGTGAGGTAGGGTGGAGTGAGAGAGGAAATGGGAAAGGAATGAGAGAAAAACATTTGTTGATACTGTTTATTACTGCAGCAACCCAATCTTCCCACAGGGACTATTTAAGTTTTCCCTTAAAATAAAAACTGTGGTTACAGGAATAAATAGAAGATTGATGTTCTGAAAACCAGTTTGTGATGTCATCTCATCCGCCAATAACTCTTAGTAAGTCATTTTTCTCAGCAGTTGCTCCAGTGGATCTGTTGAACATCCAACTGTGTGAACTGGTTAACAGCAGGTATGAAACACTACAGAGAGCTTGATGCAGTGGTGAAAGGTCCTGTAAAAGAATTGTCCCATAGGCCTGTGGACAGCACATGCTTTCTATTATAATCTTGTAGATGAGGCTGCTTTTCTAATGTGCTGAACATAAACATCCTTGTTGAATCAGTTCCAAAGTTGCATGCCCTTTTGTTTTAAGTTGAAAGACACACAAACACTGCTGTGAGCCTGCAATGTCTATTGCTTCCCTCTAAGTTAAGGGACTATTAATTTTGGAGACATTGTGGAAATGATATTCAGACAAGGAAAAACACTCCTCAAAAGGGGATCAAATGGATAAAAAAAAACTCAGGAGGAGCACCTGAGGAGGAATCCCTCTCCCAGGATGGGCAGACATGGAATAGATGTTGTGTGTAGCAAATTACCAACACAATAAAATCCTGGTGTAGACAAAATTATAGATTATATAAGATTATGGATCCAGTAGAAAGTCAAGCAGTTTCCAGGTGTTGTTGAGATTATATGATCACTGTTAAATGTTTTTCATGTACAAGTAGAAATGTAGGACTGAGAACAGAGCTCACCAAAGGTGTGCCAACACAGTATAAGTTAGCTCGATGTTTAGCTCACTAATTGGGGAGAACTGGCTTCCGCTGGAGAGCCATGCTCATCATCATTCACACACTCGGAACTTGTGATCACAGCACTACTGGCAAAGTCTTTACCAGACTTGGAGTTTGGAGATATTTACATATATCTTATAGAGAATCCGTCACCTTACACCGCGCAAAAAATGAAAGTCTAAAAAAGTATGGATAGCTATCTTTTTCTTAAGAGTGGATGGGTTAATAACGCTGTCGTATGGGAGGTGAAAAACAGGAATATCTTCATAATCAAAACTAAGGTGAGGGTTACTAGCCAGCTAACGTTTGCTGATCTTTTCTTTTTTTTTTTAATTCTTTTTTTTGTACTATGGCAACCACACTTTACTTTACAAAACCTTTATTTTGACGCCACTTTGCTACTGTAACAAAGGAATTTCCCCGCTGTGGGATGAATAAAGTATTATCTTATCTTATCTTTGTATGATGAAGTCTTCATCTGAATACGTAGCGCTAAAATAGTGTTATATAAATGATATCCCAATCATTAACTAAACCCATGTAGAAAGCGTCCAGCATATGATTTTAACAATGTGTGTGTGTGTGTGTGTATGTGTGTGTGTGTGTGTGTGTGTGTGTGTTTGTGTGTGTGTGTGTGTGTGTGTGTGTCAGTCAGTCAATAGCGGTCTGCATCTCCATAATCTGTGAAGCCAGCGTTACAATGTAGCCTTTGAGCCTTTGTAAACATTGTTGCAATGCCTGTTCTTATCTGTTTCGTTTTAACCCGTCACTCCAGGATTTTGCTTCCTTTTTTGAGATTGTTGCAGCCCAAAATGCCTGATTTTGCAAGAGCTTCTATAAATATTTTGATAGAAGTTGCTACGTCTTTTCTATGTTTGTGGACTGAAGAGAGGAACCTTAACTCTTGTCTGCAGCGTGTCTGTGTGTCTGCACAGTATGTGTACATATGTGAGTCTGTCTGTATGCGGGAATGTTATCTTTCTGCACCTGCTATTATGCTATTATTACCACACAACGTTACAGAATTGTTACATTTCAAGCACTTTCACCTGTTCTGATTAAGTTCTAAGTAATAAGTACCAATAATAATCAAAAATATTGTTTCTATTTTTTTTTACCTTCTTTATAATTGAATTTCCATGTTTTCTCACAACAAAAGAAAATGATTATATGATCATAAATGTGATCTCACAGGGCTAAATGGCAAATATGAACCATAAATATATATATCATTGGTAATTAAGCTAAAGTAAACATCTGTTAGGTATTGTTAAATTCTTATGTTTGTGTTGATTAAAAAGCCTAATAACATGCTGGGTCCACCAGACATTAGGCTGTGTAAAAAAAAGATGAACACCACACAAGGGTTAAAGGCGCTACTTGTCACATGGGCCAACCTTAATTCATTAATTTTATTGTAATATTATTTTTGTGGTACTGTGCTTGTGATCTATTTAATACACTTTATCTTACTAAAATCCTTTTTTCTATAGGTACATCATTCCTACAACTTGAATGAACCATCTCTGAAAGCTTGGGTTGCTGTGGACTCTGGGACTGATTCGATGTGGCCCCCACACCTGTAAGGCAAAGTTTCTTCATATGTAGGTCCCATTCTCTACACATTCCAGGCAGCTGTCAACAAACTGCGTGACACTACTTCCACTGGCAAGGCATGTACATGGAATGAACCTAGTATACAGTGGCAGCCATTAGAAGAATAGAGTGTGCAGAGGGGCGCAAGATAGTTTTTTCTAAGGCCTAGAGAAAGAGAGCAGCAGATGGGTGTGGTGACCTTCCCTCTGCTAAAATTCCACCTCCACCTCCTGCTGAACATGCAGCACTGTTCCAGGCCAAGCGCAGAGATACTATATACTTGGGCTGTACAAAAAAAAAAGAGTTGCTATTCTGTAGTCTTCAAAGCTCGAAACACACCACATTCTCTTAGGTACTAAACAATGCCTTCAATTAACAATCAAATAATTTTCACAAAAAAGTTGAGGGATTTGCATTTTCTTTACCATGATATGCACATTATGAAGGTTGTCATAATCTATCATTTTTTATACTTAAATATTTTAAAGTTCGTTTCAAATGGGGCATAGAACATGAGGGAAGGGCCGTGGAGGAGCACTCCAAGATCATGAAGGAGCAACACACAAACCTCAATGTCAGGAGCGCAGGGCTGGGCATCAATCCTAAATACCCATGGTTAGGGGCCTCCACAGATGGCATGTTAATGTGTGACTGCCATGGGATGGGTGTGTTAGAAGTAAAGGCATCAAGCAGTCTTGAGAACAGCAGTTTAGCTGACAAAATGAAACAGGATGGCACATTTTGCTTCCATGAAGTAGAGGGTGAATTTCACGAAAAAAGGACCACCAGTACTTTTACCAAGTGTAGACACAAATTCACTAAGCAGAGGCGAGCTGCTGTGACTTTGTTGTTTGGGGACCAGGAATAGATGGCAAAGGAGAACTCACATTGAGAGAATTATACCGGATACAGTCTTCTTTGAAACTTTGTGCAGAAAGATTCACACTTTTATTCAAATATGTGTCATTCCTGAGCTATTGGCAAAAAAATGCACAGCACCTGTTCAAGCACTATCACATGATGCCACTAAATCATCTGAAGGCTGTTACTCTGGTATGCCCGTTCTGGATACTGATGACCAAATAGAGTGTACATCAAGAATCTGTTGAAGACTGTACATGCACAGAAGTTGTTTGCAGACTACTGATCTTAGTGTTTTGAATTTGAAGTGCAGTGTCTGCAAACTGGAATTGGCAAAACGTAAATGTGGACAAAGAAAACAAATAAAAAGTGGTACATTTTGAGTTGTACCATTAGACAATTAACAATTTAGTCTATAAATAAAAACAATAGGTACATAGGTAATCAAAGTGAAAAATAAATGGCCATTGAGTCAAAAAAAAGTGAGGAGGATAAGACAAATTAAACGTCTTAACATACAGCAGAAACAACAACACAATTTGACAAAGTGAACTATCACTACATTGATATTAATTGTAGCTTCAAATGGCATCATTATGTGACTACTGCCCTATGCAATTCATTATATAAAGATTTACCACTTCTATCCACTTATTGTATATTGGAACGGTTACATTTATGTACATTTTATGTGTATGTACATGTTTCTTTGTGTGTGTAGGTTGTGTGTGTGTAAATAAATCATTGTATATTTACATTGTATTAATTGTTTTTAATTGGTGTATTGTTTTCTGTAGTGTTTAACCAGAAGGAATATTGAGGTCGCCTCATTTTTAATGGCCCAACACACATAGACTACTTTGCCTAAAACTGTAAAGCCTTCGGGCTGTTCAGCTTCACACATCTGGATACCAATAGTACTTTGTAGTATAGTCCATCGGTTTCTTGTTTCACTGATAACTCTCTTTACATCGATTCTTACTGAGGCAAGTCTGCGTGTGGACTCCAGCTCTACGGGGCTCAATTGTTTCCTTCCTTTAGTGGAAGTTGGGATCTTCAGCTCAGCCTTATACAAGCTAAAAGACTCTGCCACGTCAAACCCTCGATCAGCCAGTATTACATCACCTGCACTGAAGCATTCCAGAAACCCAGAATTTTTTGTGACACATTTGTCTGATGTTCTGCCTCCCCATCCCTTAGATATGAATATGACCGTTCCTTGTGGGGATATGGGTATTGTATGGTGTGATGGTGTTTATAGATTGAGTATGTTTGTTCTCTTGCTTTTAAGTTTTCGGGGTTTCCTAAAACAATTTCACAACAGTCAATTATGCAGACACATCTTGGGTAAGTTTATCTAAATTTCATGAGCATTGACAACCAAAGCTCTTCTCTCTGTGTCCAAAATAAAAACAAAGGAGCAAGCTTTGCATGTAGCATGTCAAGGGTAGTTCTATCAAATCTGCTTGCTGTCGCTATCTAGATTTGGAAGAGAACACTAAGTAGAGCAAGGGGCAGGTTCATTTTCATCCTCATAAGATTTAAAAGAAGTTGTTGGAAAGTAGACAGGGTTGTGTGTGTCGGAAGACATAAAAGAAGACTACATAAAACTACTTTCAGCTTGGCAAACGTGGGGAGTCCAGTCAGTGCTTTCACTTTTTCATCGTCATTTGCTAAAGCCAGTTTGTCCAATGTTCTTAATTTGGATTTCAACCTGAGGTTTTCCTCCCTGAGGTCGTCACCCTCCTAATGTATAGCTTTGCAATGGCATCTTTGCATTCATTGCTGAAACACTGTTGTGGCACAGGGTCTCCTGACGACAGTTCCAAGAGGACATCCACAGCATCTTGTTTGTTTTCCGCCTCCCTCCTCTTGATTTGGATTCTGCTGTGCTGCTCGTACCTTTTTTTTATAAGGACACAATGATATACAATATCAATATATAGAACTGCTCTTGTAAAATATGTCTTGAAATTACATTTGGTTATGCTTTACTGTGCAGGGAGATCAACTAATAATGAACTGTTAAGGAAGAATTCAATATGAGCGTGACACACAATGGAAGAGAAAAGAAAAACTAGATGAGCATGCAAAGTAAATGTCACTGCAATAAATTTCAGACACAGCCTTATCCAAAGTCAAACCTTTCCATGTCTTTCTCCCATTTCCTCTTTTTGGTGGCATGGGTTTGAGAGAAGACCGATGGAACCCAGTCAGGGGACAGTAGGTCATCTGATCTGGCACCTGACATACTGGTTATGGTTATGGTATTTAGCAGACGATTTTGTCCAAAGTGACATACAAATAACAACTATAAACTTAAATTTAACAGTATAAAAAAAGTTAAAAGTGGGTAAGACTGCATTAAGGAGAATAGCAATAGCCTAATAAACAACAATGTCAATTTAATCAATAGCCTGATAAAATTAAAAAAATTCTATAAAATACAAACAGATATGCCTTAAGTTTAGACCTGTCTTAAAAGACCCAAAACTATCACAGGAACAGAGAGCACTGGGCAACTCTTTCTACCAACGAGGAACCTCTGAGGAAAATAGTCTTGAATTTGACTTAGCGCTTAAATAAGATGATATAATAGATAGTATAATAGAGCAGGATGGTAACAATTCCTCCATTAATAATCTAGCTCTATTGTTGGGTCTTCTCTGGTTCTCAATGAAAAACAAAGCTAGATATTACAAACCTCAAAATGACATACCCTTGATGAAATGATCACTGCACAGATGTGTATACTGTGAAGGTAGCCAGGTCCCATTTACTGAAACAGTTGCTCATCTGATAGTCTGTAGCCATAGTTGTCTTCTCTCTGGATTCTCCTTATCAGATGGGATCAAAACCCAGGCTTCTCTCCCCTGCGGTTAGTACATCCAATTGCACAACAACTATTTGGCATGTCATTTTCACCTCAAAACACTAACTTTCGTAAAGTAAAACTGGCGACGTCCTGGCAAGATGATTAGCTTAGGTTTTGTTGCTAGGAGGCTGATGTTCTTGCCCGCCAGCTAGTAGTTGTGATGTCACATGCAAAGTATGAATTGTCTTGGGTGGCGCTAAGTGCAGGACGACCCCCCGGTGCCTCTGCAAAAGGTACTTGTATCGGTGGAACATGTGTACGTTCAATAGTTGTTTTAGTCATGTAACAGATTAACATAATTAAATGTTGATATAGACTGGTAGCCGTGTAAATAAGACATGTAATAAGGGGGATGCTGTAGAGCCACAATGGACAGACATCTTCACTCTAAGAACCTTATGTCAATAGTAGGGCAATACAAATGGAATAACAGAATGCTGCTCCCACATGTGCCAAATTTTACTCCTGCTCTGTTAATTGTCCCTGGAATGGCAGATGTCAAAACATATACCCAGCTCATGGACGGTGGTCGCTGTACTGTCAGCTCAGCTTCTGTGTTTGGCACCAGATATCACCTGGATATCATCAAAAAGCGAGCTCTGAGCTGCTAATGTACAGGAAAACAGACAGCCCCTGAAAGCAACAAACCCTCCTCTGCTGGATTCCATCCCAAGTTAAGGTGAAAATGAAGACAGATGCAGTGTAGACTGTGTGAATTCTTTCTGCACCTGTCCTCCTTTTAAGTTAAATCAGTGTGTCGTGGTGATAAAAGCATCGCAGCGGAGCCTCAAATCCACTGAGTAATGTTAAGATGACTCCTCACGCATGATCTTTTATTATAGTCCCTTACCATGACCCAGGGCTCATAACAGCCTGGATTCATGAGGCAGCCTCCTGTGCACATGGATCATCTGTGAGAATGTAAACTCTACTCCCTGTAGAGGCTTTGCAGTTGTTTCTCACATGTACTTGCAACAGCTGAAGCCACTGTAGCAACCCACTGGATTGTATACAGTACATGTTTGGTTTTCATGAAAAGGATATTGGCTTAATACTCTAAGTAGTCAGACACACAGATAGAAGGAGTATCATTCTGTGCTTGAATTTAAAAAAAAGTGTCTTACCATTTGTAATATTAGACATTATTTCAAAACAGATCATTTTCAAACTGGATGTTACGGACAAACAGATGTCATGTCGGACATTCATGGATGTCTGGAATCAAATACTGCATGGCATTTTAAAGGAATAATATATTCTACATTGTAGTTATCACTTTCTTTGGTAAACAAGGAGTGAGGGGAATTTGAACAGTAATGATCCATTTAATCCATCCAACACAGTTAAAAATGTATTTCACAATTTAATTCCATTTTTATATAATTTCTTTTTCAAAATAAAAAGAAACTAATTTCTACAAATATTTTAACTTTTTCACGTGATTTAAAGGACAGTGGGATCTAAGGTGAATTATAGCTTGCCTTAAATAGGTAATTGTTATGATATATAATAAGAATGGCATTTGCTCAAACATAACCATGTGTGAAACTATTCAATTCAATTTCAATTCAATTTTTATGGATAGTATCAAATCACAACAAGAGTTATCTCAGACACTTCACGATAGAGCAGGTCTAGACCACACTCCAATCCACAAGGCCCAACATTTCCAGTTTTTTCCTCCAGAGCGCAACAGTGCGACAGTGGCGAGGAAAAACTTCCTTTTAGGCAGAAACCTCGGTCAGACCCAGGCTCTTGGGAGCGGTGTCTGACGACCGGTTGGGATTAGAATGAAGATTTTGTTTGTAGTAGTTCTTTGTAGCATAGCAGGGCACTGTGGGCGTTAAGGCACAGCAGCAGACGTAGCTGGGCACCGCAGAGCATAGCAGATGTAACATGGCATCGCAGGACATGTCGGGACCATGGACAGCTGCTACCCTGATTTTTGGCGCCTCCCTGATCCGAGGAACATGCTGGGGGAAAAGAACATAGGACTCCGGAATGACTCCCCGGAGCTAGTTTATAACAAGCTTTTCTGGGACATGGATGCACACAAATGGAGATAAAAAGATAGATGGAAGGAGCTCGTGTGTCCCCCAGCTCTAAAAGAGAGAGAGAAGAGAGAGAGAGGAGAGAGACATGACCATCCCACTGTCTAGCGAGGTGGCTATGAGAGAGTGAGGAGAGAGAGACATGACCATCCCACTGTCTAGCGGAGGTGGCGGAATAGAGAGAGAGAGCGAGATGAGAGAGGGAGAGAGAGAGACATGACCATCCCACTGTCTAGCAGAGGTGGCCATGCGAGAGTGAGAGAGAAGAGAGACATGACCATCCCACTGTCTAGCGGAGTTGGCTATGAGAGAGAGAGAGAGAGAGAGAGAGAAAGAGAAGGAATACCATCCCACTGTCTAGCGGAGGTGGCTATGAGAGAGAGAGAGAGAGAGAGAGAGACATGACCATCCCACTGTCTAGCGGAGTCTATGAGAGAGAGAGAGACATGACCATCCCACTGTCTAGCGGAGGTGGCTATAGAGAGAGTGAGAGAGAGAGAGAAGAGAGAGAGGAGAGCATGACCATCCCACTGTCTAGCGGAGGTGGCGAGAGAATAGAGAGAGAGAGAGAGAGAGAGAGAGAGACATGACCACCCACTGTCTAGCAGGTCTATGAAGAAGAGAGGACATGACCATCCCACTGTCTAGCGGAGGTGGCTATGAGAGAGAGAGAGAGAGAGAGAGAGATGACCATCCCACTGTCACGGAGGTGGCTATGAGAGAGAGAGAGAGAGAGAGAGAGAGAATGACCATCCCACTGTCTAGCGGAGGCTATAGAAAGAGAGAGAGAGAGAGAGAGAGAGAGAGACATGACCATCCCACTGTCTAGCGGAGGTGGCTATGAGAGAGAGAGAATTCAATTTTATTTATATAGTGCTTAATCACAACAACAGTTATCTCTTTGCCTATAGCGGCATAACTAAGGGATGGTTCAGGACTCTCCTGAGCCAGCCCTAACTATAAGTTTTATCAAAAAGGAAAGTCTTAGCCTACTCTTAAATATGGAACGGTTCTGCCTCCAACCCAAACTGGAACCTGGTTCCACGGAGAGGACCTGATAGCTGAACGCTCTGGCTCCCGTTCTACTTTTAGAGACTCAGGAACCACCAGTAATCCTGCATCTGGGAGCGCAGCGCTCTTGTAGGGTTGTAAGTACTATGAGCTCTTTAGAATAGATGGTGCTGACCGTTAAGAGCTTTGTAGGTCAGGAGAAGGATTTTAAATTCTATTCGGATTTTACGGAAGCCAATGCAGAGAAGCAAAACAGGAGAGATGTGGTCTCTTTTCCTGGTTCCTGTCAGAACACGTGCCGCAGCATTCTGGATCACTGAAAGTCTTTATATTTTTTTGAGCCCTATAACAAGAATTGCAGTAATCCACCACCTATTAGTAACAAATGCAGGGCTAGTTTTTCTGCATCATTTTTAGACAGGATATTCCTGATTTTTGCAATATTACGTAAGTGAAAAAAGCAATCCTTGAAATTTGCTTATGTGGAACTAAAGGACATGTCCTGATCAAGATGACTCCAAGATTCTTCACAGTGGTGCTGAAGGCCAGGTGTATGCCATCCAGAGTAACATATCTTTGGATTGCGTCACGGAGGTGCTTGGCCCCAGAGCAATAACTTCCGTTTTATCTGAGTTTAACATTAGAAAATTACAGGTCATCCAGGTTTTAATATCTTGAAGGCACGTTTGAAGTTTAGCTACTGATTGTTTCATCCGGCTTGATCGACGAATAAACTGAGTATCATCTGCATAACAATGAAATTTATGGAGGCTTCCTGATATACTGCTAAAGAAGCATATATAAAGTAAACAGGATTGGACCGAGCACAGATCCTTGTGGGACTCCTGACTAACTTTGGCGGGCACAGAGATTCATCGTTAACATGAACAAACTAAGCGATCGATAAATAAGACCTAAACCAGCTTAGAGCGTCCCTTTAATCCAATTAATGTTCCAATCTCTGTATTAATATGATGGTCATGGTACAAAGGCAGCACAGATCTAATAACACAAGTACAGAGAGTCCTTCGTCTGATGCAATTAGGAGGTCATTAGTAATTTTCACAAGTGCTGTCTCTGTACTATGATTAACTCTAAATCCTGACTGAAAATCCTCAAATAAGCTGTTGCTATGCAGAAAGTCACACAGCTGTTTGGCGACTGCTTTCTCAAGAATCTTAGAGAAATGGAAGGTTGGATATAGGTCTATAGTTTGCTAACCATCTGGATCAAGGTTGGCTTTTTCAAAAGAGGTTTAATTACAGCTACCTTAAAGTGTTGTGGTACATAGCCTGTTAATAAAGATAGATGGTTTATCTAAAAAAAGTATTGACTAAGGGTAAAACGTCTAAGTAGCCTAGTGGGATGGGGTCTAGAGGCAGTTGATGGTTTAGATAAAGAAACAATGAATTAAATTGATAAAGATCAAGTGAAGCAAAGCAGTCTAAACATGTATCTGGTTTTACAGCTGTTTCTAAGGTTCCTGAGTTTAGAGATAAGTCAGTGCCATTTAAAGGCAGGTCTTGGTGAATTTTGCTTCTAATAGTTATAATTTTATCATTGAGAACCTCATAAGTCGTTACTACAAGAGCTTGGGAATACTTGGCTCAGTAGAGCTGTGACCTTCTTTTAGCCTGGCTACAGTGCTGAAAAGAAACCTGGGTGTTTCCTATTTTCCTCTATCAATGACGAGTACGCTGCTCTGGCATTACGGAGGGCCTTCCTATACGTTTTAAAAGACTATCTTGCCAGATTAAACGAGAATTTTCCAATTTGTGAACGCCAAATCTTCTCAAGTTTCCGCGATATTTGCTTTAATTTGCGAGTTTCAGTATTATACCATGGAGCTAACCATCTTTGTTTTATTATCTTCTTTTTTAGAGGAGCAACAGAGTCGAGTGTCGTTCGCAGCGAGCCTGCTGCCGTATCGACAAAATTATCGATTTGAAACTACAAGATCTAACCTAACTATACTAAAAGGAAAAGCTTGCATAAACATATTGTCTAACACGTTGGATATAGCCTATGTCATTCTTTCGTACTTTACGGTTTATTACAGTTACTAGTGGTATACCTTGCCTTACGGTAAAATTTAGAATACAGTACAAGATCCTGTTGATTACCTACAAAGTAGTACACAACCTTTCCCCCGCTACATCTCTGAGATCCTCCTTCCTTACTCTAATTCATGCTCACTCAGATCCCCAAGTCTTGGTCTTCTATCTATTCCTCGCTCCAACTGTAAGTCCAAAGTAGATCGTGCCTTTGCCATTGTAGCTCAACCCCCCCACACACACACACACACCCACACACACACCTCCACCCCCATGAAAAATGGGAAATTAGCACTTTGTTTATTTAAAGCTTTAGTGCATACCTTCTTTTATAATAATGGACAAGCCACTGCCAAATGAGTTGATGCAAAGTTAATTAAGACCAGATGCTTAACTATCGGTGAACAGGGTACGCAGTGGCTTATGGGCCCAGCCCAATCAGGGGCCCACATGGATGGAAGAATTTGATTGACATTCGGGACCCCAATCGCATTCTTATTACTTGCGAAAATCCCAACAGTCCCACGTGCACTCTGAGATATACACTTAAACATCAATGTACGTCCTCCGCAACTTCATTGTAACAAATTGCAACTTTTATCGCAATTTTTTACAAAAGCTTCCGCGAAATTAGTCCTTTTGGGCCGTAAAAATCTAAAAAAAAAAGCAGTGACATCCTGGAGGGACTGCCCTCATGTGTTTTTAACGTGTTGTTGTGCGCAGTCACCAGCGTTTTTTGTTGTTGTTGTTGTGCGCGTTTGTTGATTTTGACAGTCATCTCATCTCATGTGCTGTGTCTCTAGGATCCTGTCCTGTCTAATTCATGGTAGCCTACTTGTGGACATTGCGCCGTCATCACAAGATGTTGTACAGGGGCCCACCTTGATAATCCTGCATAATCATGGAAGGCTTGCGTCAAGGATGTGCAGACAGTTTTTTTCTCAATACCACACATGGGCGAGGAAGAAACTACACACTATAGCTTTAACTTTGTGAAAAACAGATTGAAAAGAAAGTTTGAAAAAGTTTGGAAGTATGGAATGGAATGTTATAGAATTGCAAATTGGGAATTGAAGAATCCAGTGCCTTTGGAGGTTCACTTACAGGGACTTGTATCTGCTGCACAAATTTAGACCATTCTTTAATGGTGCCCTGCCACACAAAACAATTTTTACTTGCAATTTTTTGAAATTTGTTACGTCCATATGTGTTTATGTTATGCATGTGAAAATGAACTGCTACCTCCTCTGTCAGCTCTAGCCACTGAAAAGAAATAAGCGGCAAAATCAGACCAATTACAAAAGCTGGTCCGTCTGACATGTTGCGCTGGGTAAAGGATACTGAGCCAGGCTCTCATTGGCTAGCTGTTAGCCAATCAGAGTCAAGCAGCTTAGCTCGTTGAATATTAATGACACAAATCGAGCTGAGTGTTCCTGCAGGCTTTCTAAACCACACTAGAATGGCTTGAAACAAGGTAGTCAAGGCATTTGTCCACAAATGATGTTACAGCGTCCATGGTAGAACTTCAGACATTATCACGAAGCAATGAAATAAGTGTGGCAGGGCACTTTTAATTAATCTGTCCATCACAAATCCCCCAAAATTTTAGAAATTAAATTGAAAAGTCCTGTTTTGCTAAGGTCCTTGAAGCTTATCTTCTAAAATGTATTCTGACATGAACCCACACATATCCAAATTTAGAAGAGGTCGGGTTATTTCACCTTAGAGATTACTGTAATTCTTTTTCCCCCTCTGCACTCTTTTTACTAGTTTTAAGTACCAGAAAAAAAGATAATGTTTATACTTCCATACACCAGTAAGGTTTAGCAACACTTTAATTTGAATATGATGACAGTTGGTGTGTTGGTTACAATCAATCACATCTCATCAAACCACACCCACACAGTCCTGATGAAGCTGGTATTTTGGGTGATTATTTGAGTGTAAACTACAAACAAATTATACATTTAGAAGTATTTTTTTATGTTTATTTAGTAATGGATATCTAATGTTTATCTAAAGTATACTTGAGATGTAGCCAAGACTCCTGGGGCTTAACAAACTGTCCGTGCAGTATTAGCTGAGCAGGTATTATAGTTGCTAATGTTATTCAAACACATACTTTGATGGATCAGATCATGTTTCAGAAGTGAAATAACCAAGTCACAGTGGTGAGCCATGTGACTATTGGGCTGACGACTTTTAAATCTATAGCTTGCACTTTGTTTCATTTAATGTAAGATTATTTGAATGTTGGCTTAAAATAAATTAAAAACTAAAATAATTGTTTGTGCCTGTAGTAGAGATTTCAGTCCAAACAAATCTGATTCCAGCCCCTTGCAATAACTCTGCAATGTCTGGCTTGATTGAGTTACGGCATACTTCTCCTTATTACATAAGAGTTTGCATTTGAGGGTAGTTTACTGCAGTTGGTTTGGATTCCGTTCTCACTCATTAACTAGCTGGTCCACAGCTCTCTTTGGCAGAGGACTGCCAGGCTTATGTACTGATGTGTTTACTTGATGCTGCCATGTTCCAACAGCACAGTTCCCAAATAACCCACGGAAAGGGAGGATACACACCAGAGCTCAAATAAACGCCTCATGCTGGTTGTAAACTCTGACTAAGTCAATCAGCTGTTTTTTAACCCCCCCCCCCCAACACCCCTACCAACCACAAACAAACCCAGAGTGAGCTCACGGTCCCTTAGCAACAGCTGAGTGTATCTACACTAACAGCCCCGCTGGTAAAATCAGCATTTGGGTGTGGAGCCATATTCACAGGAACATTACAAAGTGGGACTTCATTCAAGATCTACATGTATGATCCTCAGGGAGCACTGCTAGAAGACTTGAATGTCTGAATGAGAGCAGGTAAGAGCAGTCGCAGAGCTTTCATCATTGTGGGAGAGCTGCTGAAAGGCAGTGTAATGAACTGTAAGACCGATCCAAACCACAGACACATGCTTTCTGTTAAAATGCTGTTGATAACCCCGCTTATCCAAGTCATTGAAACTAAACTGCCGAATCAGTTCCAGAGGTGTGTGCCTTCTGTTTTTCTTTAAAATGTGTCAGGTCGTTTAAATGGGCTTGTAAAATGTGCTAGCAGTGGGAACTGTTTTTTGTTGCAGTATTATCCCGGGACAGAAGGAAACATCTGCCATATCCTCTTATTCTGAACACAGAGTTATTCCCCCCAATCATTCAAGCCGTACCATATTGTAACAGTATAACTAACTCAGCAGGGATATGCAAGTTAGTGCATTTGATGAGATTTTTGCAGGGAATTTGGTGGCACCAGAAGTAGGCAATCTAACACTGAAACAAGAGAACCCCAAAGTCTAATGCACACGAGGTAACAAGGGACAGGAAACACATCAGGGCGGGGCAGGCATTTATAAAGGCAGGAAGTAAAACAATGGCATATTAAAGGAGAACAACAAAGTAAAACAGAAAAAATAAAACCCAGGAACATGACAAGATCAATGTCAAGTGTTGCCAAGTGTTCTTCAAAACTGTTGACATGCTAATATGCTAAACTAAGATGCTAAACAGGGTAAACATTATACCTGCCTAATATTGGAGTGTGTATTGTCATTGTGAGCGTGTTATGCTGAGGTTAGCATTTAGCTCAAAATGTAGCTGTCATGGCTATCACACACTGTTATTATGATCTGTATATTCTCACATTGCCCAACCTCAACAGCGCTGTGGAGTAGGATCTGACTACAACACAGATAGGAGAAAACCAAAGCTCAAATCACAAACGTCTTGGGCTGCGCTTAGTGCCACAAACAGCAACCGTGTTATCTGCAAAATACTTTACGGATGGAACTTTTTGGGTTTGGGCTTCCGTTGATCCAGAATATGATCTTTAAAGGCTTCATTGCTTTGTGAGTTGTACTGGTTTTGTTTATTTATTCCAGAGTTCAACATACAGATGGGCAGCCTTTGATCATTTAAGCTTTTTGTTAATAGGCATAAATTTGTGTTTTTATTGGATGCAGAAACAACAGAAAGCTACATTTTACAAATATCCTCCAGTCCACAGTCACAAGGCCTCATTTACCCCTACGTGGCATTAATTTTTTAGGTTTGTTTTTCTTTCTTTATTAAAACAACCACCTAATTCTTGTAAGGAAAGTAAGTTAATCAGACCCTGCAGCTGCACTCTGCGGTGTGTAAATTCCAGCTCAGAATGCCACACATACTGTAAATTGCATTTGCCATAAAGCTGCGGTAGTCCTGCAAGCTGCCCGGAGTGCAAAAATGCAACCAGCTTGGTGTTACTGTAAAATGAAATACAAACACTCTTGTTCTAATTTTCAAAAAAATACATGGGGTGTTTGTGTTTATGCTTCAAATGTAACCAACCCAAGTGAACATTTAAGAAATCATTTAGGATGATATGTTAGACAGTGTTTTCCACCACCATCAATATTAAAACGCAAAATTAGTGAATATCTTTTGGAATGCTGTTCATCCCTCCAGTAGAGTTACAAAGACTTGGCGAATTCAGACCAGCATTGTTCTAGAGACTCTGGGTAACAACACCTTACTAAGTCACTATGTTGGCTTTGCACATTTCAGATACTTTGAAGAATTGTTCTTCCATTTTCCAAAATCTAGATGGGGAACACCATATCATGCCATCATCTGTAGCTTTGAACTCCACACCAGGCCTTTCTACGTACTAAACAATTCAACAAGGCATGCAATGTACTGTGAGCCATGCATCATTCCTTACTAGCCGTACACTGACTGTGTTTGCAGTAAAACTTGTTGGATGTGTGATGAATGACAGGAGGATGCATCGAGCAGAGTGTGCTGCAGGGAAAAGCATGTATGTCCACAGCAAGCAGAAGAGGAACTTTCAGTCCAAACCCTTTCACAAGAGCCCAGTGTTCCCTTTGCTTCCACCAAGACCCCGGTCCGATGGAGACACACTGCTTTCCTCCAGAGGCTCGAAGCTCATGAGCCTGCAAGGTGACTACATGCTACCTGTCACTGTACCCTCAAACTACATGACATAGCATACAATTATGTAATGCCACAATGTGTTGTAGGGCTGCACAATATATTGTTTATTTTAGCATCATCGCACTATAACTGTTGCAATAAAGATATCGTGAAAGGCTGGTTAGAAGAAAATATATAGTATATATTTTAAGTGGTGCCTTTTATATTCATCTCAATGATCCATTTATTCAATGAGAGCGTTGGCAATGATTCAATATTTCTCTCTGAAATGTAGCTGAGTAGAAGTCGAAAGTGGCATGAAAAGAAAAGACTCAAGTACTTTAAATTTGTACTTAAGTACAGTACTTGAGGAAGTACTTTACGTTACATTCCACCACTGCTTATACATTGTTTCGTCCTGCTTTGCTCCTGTCATAATTAATACGGCCACTAGAGGGAACCACCACTATAAACCTAAATATGGGTGGAATTGCTGCTTTGTTATTTATTGTAAAGACCTGTAATCTATTTTTATTTTATCTTCTCATGTTAATGTTGTCACTATTACCACTGCTGGTTTTAAAAGGTAATTATACTATATACAAAACAATTAATATGATAAATTGTAATCCTCTTATCATTATTTCTGTCAGTACAGGGGTTCTGTTGTCCCCTACAGCAGAGGCCCAGTAGTGGGAGGGTGACACAGAGGGTGACACCACCAAGCAGAGAGGGAGGAGAGGGGAGCCTGACAATGTTAAGCAGTATCAGGGGAAGGCTGGAGAGTACTGGGAGCAGACCTAAGAGGACTCCAGAAGGCAGACCTCCCACTGTATGTCATCCCAGAGAACCAGTCCAAAAAACACCAGGTGAATAAATCACAGATGTTGATAGGTTCATATTCATGTATCCTCTCTGCTAACCGATGAATCTGTTTTACTACAGGGTGCACTAATGTATTGCTATATCTCTCAAAACACATTTCTCACACATGCATCCGTGCTATCGGTCTATTTGTTGCAAGTTCAAAAACACTGTTCTTTTATTAAATTATGAGGGTCCCAGTGTGATTCTTTGATGGTTGGATGTGGTTGGATGTTGGAGTTGTCTGTTGTCTGCTCTATTTCCTTTTAACAACCTTTTATCATACTTCACATGCCTACCGGCTAAAAAACAAGTAAGACCTTTATTGTAGCTGTATAAACAGATAACCGAGGACTTCCCCACATCTTAGGCCTATAGCTTTTACTGAAGATACCACAAAACAATGTTTGGTAATGGCTGACCCTGTGCGTATGTTTTTCTCTCCATTTTGGCCTCCGATCACACTTTTCTTGCCCACAAAAAGAGATTTTTCAGGGTTAGGGTTAGGGGTTGTTGTTAGGGTACTACTTTAGGTTAGGGGGGTTAGGGTTAGGGGGTTAGGGGTTAGGGGTTGGGGTTAGGGTTAGGGTTAGAAAAAATTATATACATGGAACATATTTATTATATTTTTATTTTATTAAACCTTTATTCAACCAGGAAAAAAACTCATTTATGTAAAACATTTTTAAGAGTGTCCTGGCCAAGAAAGGCAGCAGTACAGTTACACATACACACAAATGCAAATTACACAGAAACATTAAAAACATAAAAGCAGCAAATATCAGCAAAGCAGGAAGTCCACAGCAATCTATAATACATTAGGCAAACAAATTTACACCCAGATGTATCTGCCTCAAAGTCAGAAATACATTAAACGCATAGTGTAAACATAAACTATGACGGACTCTTTACTCTTTATACATTCTACTCCCAGAAACTTGCACAACCCCCTGTAACAGGAAGAGGCAGGCTCGTCACGGACATCCCGGCACCGCAAAGGTTTCCCAACTCCATCTTTATCTGCCTTCATCGCTCGGTGACGATGAGGAGCAGGACGCTGCGACAGAGGAGATGAGGTAGGAGTAATTAGAGGGGTTGTGGCGAGTCATAGGAGAGCACCCATCTGCATAATTTTTTATGAGCTTTTCCTTAGATAATATCTTTCACGTCACATCTGTCGTTGTGGAGACAAAATGTACATAAAATATTTTCCTAAGCAATTAGAGCAAATGGGAATGCCCACTAGGTCTAAATGGGACATGGTATATCCATGGAAACATTCCATGCAATGAAAAAGCCAAAGAAGATGAAGTTTCAGGATGTTCTGTGAAACATGTAGAGATGTATAAAGGCATGGAGGGTAAAACCATTAACCTTGAGAAGTTTACCACTTTGTTAAAGCTGCACAATTAGTCGGAATTTTATTTATCTAAGTCGCAACACGGACTAGTGCAATATCCCAATTTCAAGGGTGGGGCACGATATTTGTTAAAGGCAAAAAATGTGTTGAACCACTCTGAATGAAGTATTGTGGTGCTGCAGTAACGTCCCATCTTAAAAATTGTTTCCTACAGACAGAAGAAAACATCTTTGTTTGGTACAGACACTGTAAATAGAGCCTGAAGATTAGTCTGGTTAACCACCCGGTGGCGCGGGCCGTCCTGAGCCTGGACTCCTGAGCAGCCAGGAAAGCATGGCTGGGCAACTGTTTGAAGCAGAAATAGTCGTAAGCTTTCAAAGGCCATGGACCAACACCAGCTTGTTCCCGTTTCTAACAGATTTTCCCCACTCAGCGATATACCCGCTGAGAAACCAACTCTAATTATCGGCAGCTCTATTTTGAGAAACGTGAAGTTAGCGAAGCCGGCAGCCATAGTTACTTAAGTGCATCCCGGGGGCCAGGGCGGGCAACATTGAGTCTTATCTGAAACTGCTGGCTAAGGATAAACGTAAATACAGCAAGATTGTTATTCACGTTGGCGTTAATGACTCCCGGTTACGCCAAACGGAGGTCACTAAGATTATGTTGAATCGGTGTGGACATACGCAAAGTCAATGCAGGACACCGTAGTTTTCTCTGGACCCCTGCCAAATCTTACCAGTGATGACATGTATAGC
>NC_045737.1:4225548-4237743 GCF_008692095.1 Etheostoma spectabile
ATCACTATCTGGACACCACCTCGATAGCATCGGCAAAATGATGACATGCGAACACACTTCTCTGCCCTTCTATTTCAGCAGTTACCCACCCAAAACCCTACGCAGAGTTACAGTCCAACACACTTCTCTGCTCCTCCATTCCAGGAGTTACCTAGTCAAAACCCCATAATGACGGTGTCTGCCCACCCAACCATCAAAATTATTTAAATCTAAGGTAAACAGAAGAGGGGCTGTGCATGAAAACCTCATAACAATTAAAACCACAAGTGCAATAGTGCAAAAGAAAAGGAGAATTAAATGTGGACTCTTAAACATCAGATCTCTCTCTTCTAAAGGTGTACTAGTAAATGAATAATATCAGATTCTAATATTGAATTTTTTGTCTTACTGAAACTGGCTGGGTGATGGAGAATATGTTAGTCTAAATGAATCCACCCCCCCAGTCATATAATACTCACATCCTCGAGGCGGGCCGAGGAGGTGGAGTTGCAGCTGTCTTTGATTCTAGTCTACTAATCAGCTCTAAACCTAAACTGATTTATAACGCATTTGAAAGTCTTGTTCTTAGTCTTTCACACCCAAGTTGGAAATCAATGCAACCAGTTCTATTTGTTATAGTGTACCGAGCACCTGGTCCATACTCTGAATTCTTATCTGAATTTGCAGAGTTTTTGTCAAATTTTGTCCTCAAAACGGACTAAGTTCTTATTGTAGGGGATTTTAATATTCATGTGGACGATGAGAATGATAGCCTTAGAACTGCGTTTATCTCTCTTTTAGATTCTACTGGCTTTTCTCAAAGTGTTCATAAACCAATTCACCGTTTTAATCACACCCTTGACCTTGTTCTGGTATATGGTGTTGAAATTGAACATTTAATAGTGTTCCCACAGAATCCCTTTTTATCTGACCACTGTTTGATAACTTTTGAGTTTATACTGCTGAACTACACGCCATTAGGCAAAAACCTCTATACAAGAAATCTATCTGATAGGGCTGCAGCTAAATTTAAGGATGTGATTCCATTAGCATTTAATTCATTACCAAGTCCCAAAGTAACGGCCTATAAGAGGGAGAATTCAATTTTTTATATAGTGCATACCACAACAGTTATCTCTTTGCCTATAGCGGCATAACTAAGATGGTTCAGGACTTTCCTGAGCCAGCCTAACTATAAGTTTATCAAAAGAAAGTCTAAGCCTACTTAATATGGAGACGGTGTCTGCCTCCCGAACCCAAACTGGAACCTGGTTCCACAGGAGAGGAGCTGAATAGCTGAACTTCTGGCTCCCTTTCTACTTTTAGAGACTCAGGAACACCAGAATCCTGCATTCTGGGAGCGCAGCGCTCTTGTAGGGTTGTAAGGACTATGACTCTTTAAGATAAGATGGTGCCTGACCGTTAAGAGCTTGTAGTCAGGAGAAGGATTTTAAATTCTATTCTTGATTTTTCAGGAAGCCAATCAGAGAAGTCTAAACAGCGAGAGATGTGGTCTCTTTTCCTGTTCCTGTCAGACACGTGCTGCAGCATTCTGGATCAGCTGAAGAGTCTTTATGGATTTTTTTGAGCGCCTATAACCAGAGATTGCAGTAATCCAACCTAGTAGTAACAAATGCATACAGTTTTTCTGCATCTTTTTTAGACAGGATATTCCTGATTTTTGCAATATACTAGTAAAAAAGGCAACCTTGAAATTTGCTTTTATGTGGGAACTAAAGGACATGTCCTGATCAGATACTCCAAATCTTCACCAGTGGTGCTGGAGGCCAGGGTGATGCCATCCAGAGAACATATCTTTGGATAGTGCGTCACGGAGGTTGGGCCCCAGAGCAATACTTCCGTTTTTCTGAGTTTACACTTAGAAATTACAGGTCATCCGGTTTTAATATCTTGAAGGCACGTTTGAAGTTTAGCTACGGATTAGTTTCACCCGGCTGATCGACAGATATATGAGTTCATCTGCATAACATGAAAGTTGATGGGAGCTTCCTGATATACGCCTAAAGGAAGCATATATAAAGTAAACAGATTGGCCGCGAGCAGATCCTTGTGGGACTCCATGACTAACTTTGGCGTGCACAGAGGTTCATCGTTAACATGAACAAACGGAGATCGATCTGATAATAAGACTGAAACCAGCTAGAGCAGTCCCTTTAATGCCAATTAAATGTTCCAATCTCTGTATTAAGATATGATGGTCAGGGTATCAATGCAGCACTAAGATCTAATAACACAGTCACAGAGATAGTCCTTCGTCTGATGCAATTAGGGTCATTAGTAATTTTCACAAGTGCTGTCTCTGTACTATGATTAACTCTAAATCCGCTACGAAAATCCTCAAATAGCTGTTGCTATGCAGAAGTCACACAGCTGTTTGGCGACTGCTTTCTCAAGATCTTAGAGAGAAATGGAAGGTTGGATATAGGTCTATAGTGGCTAAAACATCTGGATCAAGGTTGGCTTTTTCAAAAGAGTTTTTAATTACAGCTACCTTAAAGTGTTGTGGGTACATAGCCTGTTAATAAAGATAGATTGGTTATACTAATAAAAAGTATTGACTAGGTAAAACGTCTTTAAGTAGCCTAGTGGGATGGGGTCTAAGAGGCAGTTGATGGTTTAGATAAAAACATTGAATTAAATTGATAAGATCAAGTGAAGCAAGCAGTCTAAACATGTATCTGGTTTTTACAGCTGTTTCTAAGTTTCCTGAGTTTAGAGATAAGTCAGTGCCATTAAAGGCAGGTCTTGGTGAATTTTGCTTCTAATAGTTAAATTTTATCATTGAAGAACCTCATAAAGTCGTTACTACTAGAGCTTGGGAATACTTGGCTCAGTAGAGCTGTTGACCTTCTGTTAGCCTGGCTACAGTGCTGAAGAAACCTGGGTGTTGTTCCTATTTTCCCTCTATTACGATATTTACGCTGCCTGGCATTACGGAGGCCTTCCTATACGTTTAAGACTATCTTGCCAGATTAAACGGAATTTTCCAATTTGTGGAACGCCAAATCTTCTCAAGTTTTCCGCGATATTTGCTTTAATTTGCGAGTTTCAGTATAACCATGGCAAACACTTTGTTTTATTATCTTCTTTTTGAGGAGCAACAGAGTCGAGTGTCGTTCGCAGCGAGCCTGCTGCGCTATCGACAAAATTATCGATTGAAACTACAAGATCTACCTAACTATACTAAAGGAAAAGCTGCATAACCTTTGTCTACACTTTGGATATAGCCTATGTCATCTTTCGTCTTTACGGTTTATTACAGTTACTAGTGTATACCTTGCCTTAGCGTAAAATTTGAATACAGTACAAGATCCTGTTTGATCTACAAAGTAGTAACAACCTTTCCCCCGCTCACTCTAGATCCTCCTTCCTTACTCTAATTCATGCTCACTCAGATCCCAAGTCTTGGTCTTCTATCTATTCCTCGCTCCAACTGTAAGTCAAGTAGATCGTGCCTTTGCCATTGTAGCTCACCCCCCCACACACACACCACCCCACACACCCCTCCACCCCCATGAAAAATGGGAAATTAGCACTTTGTTTTATTTAAAGCTTTAGTGCATACCTTCTTTTATATAATGGACAGCCACTGCCAATGAGTGATGCATATATTAAGACCAATGCTTAACTATCGGTGAACAGGGTACCAGTGGCTTATGGGCCAGCCCATCAGGCCCACATGGATGGAAGAATTTGATTGACTTCGCCCCAATCGCATTCTTATTACTTGCGAAAATCCAACAGTCCCACGTGCACTCTGAGATATAACCTTAAACATCAATTTACGTCCTCCGCAACTTCATTGTAACAATTGCAACTTTTACGCAATTTTTTTACAAAAGCTTCCCGCGAAATTAGTCCTTTTGGGCCGTAAAAAATCTAAAAAAAAAAAGCAGTGATCCTGGAGGGACTGCCCTCATGTGTTTTTAAACGTGTTGTTGTGCGCAGTCACCAGCGTTTTTTTGTTGTTGTTGTTGTGCGCGTTTGTTTTATTTTGACGTCATCTCTCTCTGTGCGGTGTCTCTAGATCCTGTCCTGTCTAATTCATGGTAGCCTACTTGTGGACATTGCGCCGTCATCACAAGATTTTGTACAGGGGCCCACCTTGATAATCCTGCATAATCAGGGAACTTGCGTCAAGGATGTGCAACAGTTTTTTTCTCAATACCACACATGGGCGAGGAAGAAACTACACACTATAGCTTTAACTTTGTGAAAAACAGATTGAAGAAAGTTTGAAAAGTTTGGAAGTATGGAATGGAATGTTATAGAATTGCAAATTGGGAATTGAGAATCCGTGCCTTTGGAGTTCACTACAGGACTTGTATCTTGCTGCACAAATTTAGACCATTCTTTAATGGTGCCCTGCCACACAAACAATTTTACTGCAATTTTTTGAAATTTTGTTACGTCCATAGTGTTTATGTTATGCATGTGAAATGAACTGCTACTCCTGTCAGCTCTAGCCACTGAAAGAAATCGGCAAAATCAGACCAATTACAAAAGCTTGGTCCGTCGACGATGTGCGCTGGGTAAGGATACTGAGCCGGCTCTCATTGGCTAGCTGTTAGCCAATCAGAGTCAGCAGCTTGCTCGTTGAATTTTAATGCCACCAATCGAGCTGAGTGTTCCTCAGGCTTTCTAAACCACACTAGAATGGCTTGAAACAAGGTAGTCAAGGCATTTGTCCACAAATTGTTACAGAGTCCATGGTAGAACTTCAGACATTATCACGAAGCATGAAATAAGTGTGGCAGGGCACTTTTAATTAATCTGTCATCACAAATCCCCCAAAATTTTAGAAATTAAATTGAAAAGTCCTTTTTTGAAGGTCCTTGAGCTTATCTTCTAAAATGTTTCTGACATGAACCCACACATATCCAAATTTAGAGAGGTCGGGTTATTTCACTTAGAGATTACTGTAATTCTTTTTTCCCCTCTGCACTCTTTTTACTAGTTTTAAGTACCAGAAAAAAAGATAATGTTTTACTTCCATCACCAGTAAGTTTAGCACACTTTAATTTGAATATGATGACAGTTGGTGTGTTGGTTACAATCAATCACATCTCATCACACCACACCCACACAGTCCTGATGAAGCTGGTATTTTGGGTGATTATTTGAGTGTAAACTACAAACAAATTATACATTTAGAAGTATTTTTTTATGTTTATTTAGTATGGATATCTAATGTTTATCTAAAGATACTTGAGATGTAGCCAAGCTCCTGGGGCTTAACAACTGTCCGTGCAGTATATCTGAGCAGTATTATAGTTGCTAATGTTATATCAACACATACTTTGATGATCAGACATGTTTCAGAGTGAAATAACCAAGTCACAGTGGTGAGCCATGTGCCTATTGGGCTGACGACTTTTAATCTATAGCTTACTTTGTTTCATTTAATGTAAGATTATTTGAATGTTGGCTTAAATAAATTAAAAACTAAAATAATTGTTTGTGCCTGTAGAGATTTCAGTCCAAACAAATCTGATTCCAGCCCCTTGCAATAACTCTGCAATGTCTGGCTTGATTGAGTTACGGCATACTTCTCCTTATTACATAAGAGTTTGCATTTGAGGTATTTACTGCAGTTGGTTTGGATTCCGTTCTCACTCATTAACTAGCTGGTCCACAGCTCTCTTTGGCAGAGGACTGCCAGGCTTAGTACTGATGTGTTTACTTGATGCTGCCATGTTCCAACAGCACAGTTCCCAAATAACCCACGGAAAGGGAGGATCCACACCAAGCTCAATAAAACGCCTCATGCTGGTTGAAACTCTGACTAAGTCAACATGTTTTTTTAACCCCCCCCCCCCAACACCCCTACCAACCACAAACAAACAAGTGATCTCACGGTCCCTTAGCAACACTGAGTGTATCTACACTAACAGCCCCGCTGGTAAATCAGCATTTGGGGGGCCATATTCACAGGAACATTACAAAGTGGGACTTCATTCAAGATCTACATGTATGATCCTCAGGGAGCACTGCTAGAAGACTTGATGTCTGAATGAGAGCAGTAAGAGCAGTCGCAGAGCTTTCATCATTGTGGGAAGCTGCTGAAAGGCAGTGTAATGAACTGTAACCGATCCAACCACAGCACATGCTTTCTGTTAAAATGCTGTTGATAACCCCGCTTATCCAAGTCATTGAAACTAAACTGCCGAATCAGTTCCAGAGTGTGTGCCTTCTGTTTTTCTTTAAAATGTGTCGGTCGTTTAAATGGGCTTGTAAAATGTGCTAGCAGTGGGATGTTTTTTGTTGCAGTATTATCCCGGGACAGAAGAAACTCTGCCATATCCTCTTATTCTGAACACAGAGTTATTCCCCCCACATCATCATCAAGCCGTACCATATTTTAACAGTATAACTAACTCAGCAGGATATGCTTATGTGCATTTGATGAGTTTTTGCAGGGAATTTGGTGGCACCAGAAGTAGGCAATCTAACACTGAAACAAGAGAACCCAAAGTCTATGCCACGAGGTAACGGGACAGGAAACACATCAGGGCGGGGCAGGCATTTATAAGGCAGGAGATAAACAATGGCATATTAGAGACAACAAAGTAAAACAGAAAAAATAAACCCAGGAACATGACAGAGACAATGTCAAGTGTTGCCAAGTGTTCTTCAAAACTGTTGACATGCTAATGCTAAACTAAGATGCTAAACAGTAACATTATACCTGCCTAATATTGGAGTGTGTATTGTCATTGTGAGGCGTTTATGCTGAGGTTGCATTTAGCTCAAAATGTAGCTGTCATGGCTATCACACACTGTTTTATGATCTGTATATTCCACATTGCCCAACCTCACCAGCGCTGTGGAGTAGGATCTGCTACAACACGATAGGAGAAAACAAAGCTCAATCACAACTCTTGGGCTGCGCTTAGTGCCACAACAGCAACCGTGTTTATCTGCAAATATACTTTACGGATGAACTTTTGGGTTGGGCTTCCGTTGATCCAGAATATGATCTTTAAGCTTCATTGCTTTGTGAGTTGTACTGGTTTTGTTTATTTATTCCAGAGTTCACATACAGATGGGCGCCTTTGATCATTAAGCTTTTTGTTAATAGCATAATTTTTTGTTTTTATGGATGCAGAAACACAGAAAGCTACATTTTACAAATACCTCCAGTCCACAGTCACAAGCCATCATTTACCCCTACTGGGCATTAATTTTTTAGGTTTGTTTTCTTTCTTTATTAAACAACCACCTAATTCTTGTAAGGAAAGTAAGTTAATCAGACCCTGCAGCTGCACTCTGCGTGTGTAAATTCCAGCTCAGAAGCCACACATACTGAAATTGCATTTGCCATAAAGCTGCGGTAGTCCTGCAAGCTGCCCGGAGTGCAAAAATGCAACCAGCTTGGTGTTACTCGAAACTGAATACAAACACCTTGTTCTATTTTCAAAAAAATCATGGGTTTTTGTGTTTATGCTTCAATGACCACCCAAGTGAACTTTAAGAATCATTTAGGATGATATGTTAGACAGTGTTTTCCACCACCATCAATTTAAACGCAAAATTATGAATTCTTTTGAATGCTGTTCATCCCCAGTAGAGTTACAAAGACTTGGCGAATTCAGACCAGCATTGTTCTAGAGACTCTGGGTACACAACACCTTACTAAGTCACTATGGGCTTTGCACATTTCAGATACTTTGAAGAATTGTTTCTTCCATTTTCCAAAATCTAGATGGGGAACACCATATCATGCCATCATCTGTAGCTTTGAACTCCACCCAGGCCTTTCTACGTACTAACAATTCAAAGGCATGCAATGTACTGTGAGCCATGCATCATTCCTTACTAGCCGTACACTGACTGTGTTGCAGTAAACTTGTTGGATGTGTGATGAATGACAGGAGGATGCATCGAGCAGAGTGTGCTGCAGGGAAAAGCATGTATGTCCCAGCAAGCAGAAGAGGAACTTTCGTCCAAACCCTTTCACAAGAGCCCAGTGTTCCCTTTGCTTCCACCAAGACCCCGGTCCGATGGAGACACACTGCTTTCCTCCAGAGCCTCGAACTCATGACCTGCAAGGTGACTACATGCTCCCTGTCACTGTACCCTCAAACTACATGACATAGCACAATTATGTAATGCCACATGTGTTGTAGGGCTGCACAAATATTGTTTATTTTAGCATCATCGCACTATACACTGTTGCAATAAAGATATCGTGAAAGGCTGGTTAGAAGAAATATATAGTATGTTATATTTTAAGTGGTGCCTTTTATTTCATCTCAATGATCCATTTATTCAATGAGAGCGTTGGCAATGATTCAATATTTCTCTCTGAAATGTAGCTGAGTAGAAGTCGAAAGTGGCATAAAGAAAAGACTCAAGTACTTTAAATTTGTACTTAAGTACAGTACTTGAGGAATTACTTTACGTTACATTCCACCACTGCTTATCATTGTTTCGTCCTGCTTTGCCTGTCATAATTAATACGGCACTGAGGGAACCACCACTATAACCTAATATGGTGGAATTGCTGCTTTGTTATTTATTGTAAAGACCTGTAATCTATTTTTATTTTATCTTCTCATGTTAATGTTGTCACTATTACCACTGCTGGTTTTAAAAGGTAATTATACTATATCCAAACAATAATATGATAAATTGTAATCCTCTTATCATTATTTCTGTCAGTACAGGGGTTTCTGTTGTCCCCTACAGCAGAGGCCCAGTAGTGGGAGGGTGACACAGAGGGTGACACCACCAGCAGAGAGGGAGGAGAGGGAGCCTGACATGTTAAGCAGTATCAGGAGCTGGAGAGTACTGGGAGCAGACCTAAGAGGACTCCAGAAGGCAGACCTCCCACTGTATGTCATCCCAGAACCAGTCCAAAAACACACCAGGTGAATAAATCACGATGTTGATAGGTTCAATTCATGTATCCTCTCTGCTAACCGATGAATCTGTTTTACTACAGGGTGCACTAATGTATTGCTATATCTCTCAAACACATTTCTCCAACATGCATCCGTGCTATCGGTCTATTGTTTGCAAGTTCAAAACACACTGTTCTTTTATTAAATTTATAGGGTCCCAGTGTGATTCTTGATGGTTGGATGTGGTTGGATGTTGGAGTTGTCTGTTGTCTGCTCTATTTCCTTTTAACAACCTTTTATCATACTTCACATGCCTACCGGCTAAAAAACAAGTAAGCCCTTTATTGTAGCTGTATAACAGATAACCGAGGACTTCCCCCACATCTTGGCCTATAGCTTTTACTGAAGATACCACAAACAATGTTTTGTAATGGCTGACCCTGTGCGTATGTTTTTCTCTCCATTTGGCCTCCGATCACACTTTTCTTGCCCACAAAAAGAATTTTTCAGGGTTAGGGTTAGGGGTTGTTGTTAGGGTACTACTTAGGTTAGGGGGTTGGGTTAGGGGGTTGGGGTTAGGGGTTGGGGTGTAGGGTTAGGGTTAGAAAAATTAATACATGGAACTATTTATTATTTTTTATTTATTAAACCTTTAATCCCCAGAAAAAAACTCATTTATGTAATTTTAAGAGTGTCCTGGCCAAGAAAGGCAGCAGTACAGTTCCACCACACAACAATGCAAATTACACAGAAACATTAAAAACATAAAAGCAGCAATTCAGCAAAGCAGGAAGTCCACAGCAATCTATAATACATTAGGCAACAATTACACCCAGATGTATCTGCCTCAAGTCAGAATACATTAAACGCTAGTGTAACATAAACTATGACGGACTCTTTACTCTTATACACTTCACTCCAGAAACTTGCACAACCCCCTGTAACAGGAAGAGGCAGGCTCGTCACGGACATCCCGGCACCGCAAAGGTTTCCCAACTCCTCTTTATCTGCCTTCATCGCGTCGGTGACGATGGAGGAGCAGGACGCTGCGACAGAGGAATGAGGTAGGAGTAATGGAGGGGTGTGGCTGTCATAGGAGAGCCCCATCTGCATAATTTTTTATGAGCTTTTCCTTAGATAATCTCTTTCACGTCACATCTTCGTGTGAGACAAAATGTACATAAAATATTTTCCTAAGCAATTAGCAAATGGGAATGCCCACTAGTTCTAAATGGGATGGTATATCCATGGAAACATTCCATGCAATGAAAAGCCAAAGAAGATGAATGTTTCAGGATGTTCTGTGAAACATGTAGAGATGTATAAAGGCATGGGGGTAAAACCATTAACCTTGAGAAGTTTACCACTTTGTTAAAGCTGCCCCAATTAGTCGGAATTTTATTTATCTAAGTCGCACACGGACTAGTGCATATCCCAATTTCAAGGTGGGGGCACGATATTTGTTAAAGGCAAATGTGTTGAACCATCTGAATGAAGTATTGTGTGCTGCAGTAACGTCCCATCTTAAAATTGTTCCTAAGACAGAGAGAAAACTTTGTTTGGTACAGACACTGTAAATAGAGCCTGAGATTTAGTCTGGTTAACCACCCGTGGCGCGGCGCCGCCTGAGCTGGACTCCTGAGCAGCCAGAAAGCAGGGCTGGGCAACTGTTTGAAGCAGAAATAGTCGTAAGCTTTCAAAGCCATGGACCAACACCAGCGTTTCCCGTTTCTAACAGATTTTCCCCTCAGCGATATACGCCTGAGAAACCAACTCTAATTATCGGCAGCTCTATTTTGAGAAACGTGAAGTTAGCGAAGCCGGCAGCCTAGTTACTTAAGTGCATCCCGGGGGCCAGGGCGGCAACATTGAGTCTTATCTGAAACTGCTGGCTAAGGATAAACGTAAATACAGCAAGATGTTATTCACGTTGGCGTTAATGACTCCCGGTTACGCCAAACGAGGTCACTAAGATTATGTTGAATCGGTGTGGACATACGCAAAGTCAATGCAGGACACCGTAGTTTTCTCTGTGACCCCTGCCAATCTTACCAGTGATGACATGTATAATGCCGCATGTCACATTTTGCCGCTGGCTATCGAGGTGTGTCCAGATAATGATGTGGGCTTTGTGGATCCTGGCAGTCTTTCTGGGGAAGACCTTGTCTGATTCGTAGAGAGCGGCATTCATCACACTGGGATGGAGCAGCTCTCATTTCTAGAAACTTGACAAGTTTATTAGTGGACTCTAATCCTTGACAATCCAGAGTTGGGACCAGGCAGGCAGAGTCCCAGTCTAACACACTTCTCTGCCCTTCTATTTCAGCAGTTAACCCCACCCAAAACCCTACGCAGAGTTACAGTCCAACACACTTCTCGCCCTCATTCCAGGAGTTACCTAGTCAAACCCTCATATGACGGTGTCTGCCCACCAACCATCAAATTTATTTAAATCTAAGGTAAACAGAAGGGGGTTTGTGCATGAAAACCTCTATAACAATAAAAACCAAGTGCAATAGTGCAAAAAAAAGGAGAATTAATGTGACTCTTAAACATCAGACTCTCTCTTCTAAGAGTGTACTAGTAATGAATTAAATTCAGATTCTAATATTGATTTATTTGTCTTACTGAAACCTGGCTGGGTGATGGAGAATTGTTAGTCTAATGAATCCACCCCCCCCAGTCATATAATCACATTCCTCGAGGCGCGCAGGCCGAGAGGTGGAGTTGCAGGCTGTCTTTGATTCTAGTCTACTAATCAGCTCTAAACCTAAACTGATTTATAACGCATTTGAAAGTCTTGTTCTTAGTCTTTCACACCCAAGTTGGAAATCAATGCAACCAGTTCATTTGTTATAGTGTACCGAGCACTGGTCCATACTCTGATTCTTATCTGAATTTGCAGAGTTTTTGTCAAATTTTGTCCTCAAAACGGACTAAGTTCTTATTGTAGGGGATTTTAATATTCAGTGACGATGAGAATGATGACTCTTAGAACTGCTTTTTATCTCTCTTTTAGATTTATTGGCTTTTTCTCAAAGTGTTCATAAACCAATTCACCGTTTTAATCACACCCTTGACCTTTTCTGGTTATGGTGTTGAAATTGAACATTAATAGTGTTCCCACAGAATCCCTTTTATCTGACCACTGTTTGATACATTTTGAGTTTATACGGCTGAACTACACGCCATTAGGGCAAAAACCTCTATACAAGAAATCTATCGTATGGGCTGCAGCTAAATTTAAGGATGTGATTCCTTAGCATTTAATTCATTCCAGATTCCCAAAGTAACGGAGGACTCCTATAGCTATTTCAGCTCCCGTCCAAAATCTGATCTATCCTATTGA
>NC_045737.1:4237768-4240551 GCF_008692095.1 Etheostoma spectabile
TCATTTTGTTGATAGTGCAGCAGGCTTGCTGCGAACGACACTCGACTCTGTTGCCCCTAAAAAAAAGGAAAAAAATAAAATAAAGACGGTTAGCTCCATGGTATAGCACTGAAACTTGCAAATTAAAGCAAATATCATGGAAACTTGAGAAGATTTGGCGCTCCACCAAAATGGAAAATTCTCGTTTAATTTGGCAAGACAGTCTTAAAACGTATAGGAAGGCCCTCCGTAATGCCAGAGCAGCAAACTACTCGTCGTTAATAGAGGAAAATAGGAACAACCCCAGGTTTCTTTTCAGCCTGAGCCAGGCTAACGGAAGGTCACCCTCTAGAGCCGTATTCCCAAAGCTCTTAGATAACGACTTTAGGAGTTCTTCAATGATAAATTATAACTATTAGAAGCAAATTCCACCAAGACGCTTTTTAAGTGGCACTGACTTACTCTAAACTCAGGAACCTAGAAACAGCTGTAAAAACCAGATACTGTTTAGACTGCTTTGCTTCACTTGTCTTTATCAATTTATTCATGTTTTCTTATCTAACCATCAACCTGCCTCTTGACCCATCCCAACTAGCTACTTAAAGACGTTTTACCCTTAGTCAACGTCTTTATTAGATATAACTAATCTATCTTTATTAACAGGCTATGTACCCAAACCTTTAAGGTACTGTAATTAAACCCTCTTTCTGAAAAAGCCCAACCTTGATCCAGATGTTTAGCCAACTATAGACCTATATCCAACCTCCATCTCCTCTAAGATTCTTGAGAAAGCAGTCGCAACAGCTGTGTGACTTTCTGCATAGCAACAGCTATTTGAGGATTTTCAGTCAGGATTTAGAGTTAATCATAGCAGAGACAGCACTTGTTGAAAATATACTATGACCTCCTAATTGCATCAGACAAGGACTTCTCTGTACTGTGTTATTAGATCTTAGGCTGCATTTGATACCATTGACCATCATCTTAATACAGAGATGGAGACATTTAATGGCATTAAGGACTGCTCTAAGCTGGTTTAGTCTTATTATCAGATCGATCTCATTTGTTCATGTTAACGATGAACTCCTCTGTGCACGCCAAGTTAGTCATGGATCCCACAAGGATCTGTGCTCGGGCCAATCTGTTTACTTATATGCTTCCTTTAGCAGTATCAGGAAGCACTCCTAAATTTCATTGTTATGCAGATGATACTCAGTTATATCTGTCGATCAAGCCGGATGAAACTAATCATTAGCTAAACTCAAACGTGCCTTCAAGATATTAAAACCTGGATGACCTGTAATTTCTAATGTAACTCAGATAAACGGAAGTTATTGCTCTGGGACCCAGCACCTCCGTGACCATATCCAAAGATATGTTACTCTGGATGCATCACCCTGGCCTCCAGCACCACTGTGAAGAATCTTGGAGTCATCTTTGATCAGGAACTGTCCTTTAGTTCCCAATAAAGCAATTTCAAGGATTGCTTTTTTCACTACGTATATTGCAAAAATCGGAATATCCTGTCTAAAAAATGAGCAGAAAAACTAGTCCTGCATTTGTTTACTACTAGTTGGATTACTGCAATTCTTTGTTATAAGGCTGCTCGAAAAAATCCATAAGACTCTCAGCTGATCCAGAATGCTGCGCACGTGTTCTGACAGGAACAGGAAAAGAGACCACATCTCTCCTGTTTTAGCTTCTCTGCTTGGCTTCCTGTAAAATCCAGAAAGAATTAAAATCCTTCTCCTGACTACAAAGCTCTTAAGGTCAGGCACCATCTTATCTTAAGATCTCTCATGTACCTTACAACCTACAAGAGCGCTGCGCTCCAGAATGCAGGATTACTGGTGTCCTAGAGTCTCTAAACGTAGAACGGGAGCCAGAGCGTTCAGCTATGCATGCTCCTCTCCTGTGGAACCAGGTTCCAGTTTGGGTTCGGGAGGCAGACACCGTCTCATATTATAGTAGGCTTAAGACTTTCTCTTTTGATAAAACTTATAGTTAGGCTGGCTCAGGAAGTCCTGAACCATCCCTTAGTTATGCCGCTATAGGCAAAGAGATACTGTTGTTGTGTAGCACTATATAAAAAAATTGAATTCTCCTACCTCTCATAGCCACCTCGCTAGACAGTGGGATGTCATGTGCTCTCTCTCTCCTCTCACTCTCTCCCTTCTCTCTCTCCTCTCTCTCATCCTAGCACCCTCGCTAGACAGTGGAGTGGTCATAGTCTCTCTCTCCCTCTTCTCATCTCTCTATCTTCATGCCCACCTCCTGCTGACAGTGGGGAGGTGGTCATTATCTCCTCTCTCACTCTCATATCGCCCATAGCCCTCCGCTAGACAGTGGGAGGTCGCACCTTGCCGCACTCCGTATACGTGGGGCATTCTCTCTCATCTCTCTCTCGTCCCTCTCTCCCTCTCTCTCTCCTCTCCGTCGCCATCTCTTCCCTTCCTCTCTAAAGCCACGACACACCACCGTTCCGCTAGACAGGGATGGTCATGGTCTCTCTCTCCTCTCTCTCGCTCATCTCTCTCTCCGTCCCGCACTCTCTCATTCTCACCTCTCAGCACGTAGACGTGGATGGTCAGTGTCTCTCTCTCTCTCATGCGCCACCCTCGCTAGACAGTGGAGGTCATGTCTCGCTCTCATCTCTCTCTCTCCATGTGCCACCTCCGCTAGACATGGGATGGGTCCCTCTCCTCATCTCTTCTTCCTCTCTTCCTCCCCTCTCTCTCGCCTCTCGCTCGCTAGAGCCCCTCCGCTGAGACCAGTGGAGGTCCATTCCTCTCTCTCTCCTCTCG
>NC_045737.1:4240576-4252177 GCF_008692095.1 Etheostoma spectabile
GGCCTATAAGAGGGAGAATTCAATTTTTTATATAGTGCTATACACACAACAGTTATCTCTTTGCCTATAGCGGCATAACTAAGATGGTTCAGGACTTTCCTGAGCCAGCCTAACTATAAGTTTATCAAAAGAAAGTCTAAGCCTACTTAATATGGAGACGGTGTCTGCCTCCCGAACCCAAACTGGAACCTGGTTCCACAGGAGAGGAGCTGAATAGCTGAACTTCTGGCTCCCTTTCTACTTTTAGAGACTCAGGAACACCAGAATCCTGCATTCTGGGAGCGCAGCGCTCTTGTAGGGTTGTAAGGACTATGACTCTTTAAGATAAGATGGTGCCTGACCGTTAAGAGCTTGTAGTCAGGAGAAGGATTTTAAATTCTATTCTTGATTTTTCAGGAAGCCAATCAGAGAAGTCTAAACAGCGAGAGATGTGGTCTCTTTTCCTGTTCCTGTCAGACACGTGCTGCAGCATTCTGGATCAGCTGAAGAGTCTTTATGGATTTTTTTGAGCGCCTATAACCAGAGATTGCAGTAATCCAACCTAGTAGTAACAAATGCATACAGTTTTTCTGCATCTTTTTTAGACAGGATATTCCTATTTTTGCAATATACTAGTAAAAAAGGCAACCTTGAAATTTGCTTTTATGTGGGAACTAAAGGACATGTCCTGATCAGATACTCCAAATCTTCACCAGTGGTGCTGGAGGCCAGGGTGATGCCATCCAGAGAACATATCTTTGGATAATGCGTCACGGAGGTTGGGCCCCAGAGCAATACTTCCGTTTTTCTGAGTTACACTTAGAAATTACAGGTCATCCGGTTTTAATATCTTGAAGGCACGTTTGAAGTTTAGCTACGGATTAGTTTCACCCGCTGATCGACAGATATATGAGTTCATCTGCATAACATGAAAGTTGATGGGAGCTTCCTGATATACGCCTAAAGGAAGCATATATAAAGTAAACAGATTGGCCGCGAGCAGATCCTTGTGGGACTCCATGACTAACTTTGGCGTGCACAGAGGTTCATCGTTAACATGAACAAACGGAGATCGATCTGATAATAAGACTGAAACCAGCTAGAGCAGTCCCTTTAATGCCAATTAATGTTCCAATCTCTGTATTAAGATATGATGGTCAACGGGTTCAAATGCAGCACTAAGATCTAATAACACAGTCAGAGAGATAGTCCTTCGTCTGATGCAATTAGGGTCATTAGTAATTTTCACAAGTGCTGTCTCTGTACTATGATTAACTCTAAATCCGCTACGAAAATCCTCATAATGCTGTTGCTATGCAGAAGCTCAACACTGTTTGGCGCACTGCTTTCTCAAGAATCTTAGAGAGAAATGGAAGGTTGGATATAGGTCTATAGTTGGCTAAAACATCTGGATCAAGGTGTGCTTTTTCAGAAAGAGTTTTTAATTACAGCTACCTTAAAGTGTTGTGGGTACATAGCCTGTTATAAGATAGATTGGTTATACTAATAAACAATATTGACTAGGTAAAACGTCTTTAAGTAGCCTAGTGGGATGGGGTCTAAGAGGCAGTTGATGGTTTGATAAAAACATTGAATTAAATTGATAAGATCAAGTGAGCAAGCAGTCTAAACATGTATCTGGTTTTTAAGCTGTTTCTAGTTTCCTGAGTTTAGAGATAAGTCAGTGCCAGTTAAAGGCAGTCTTGGTGAATTTGCTTCTAATAGTTATAATTTTATCATTGAAGAACCTCATAATAGTCGTTACTACTAGAGCTTGGGAATCACTTGGCTCAGTAGAGTTTGACCTTCGTTAGCCTGGCTACAGTGCTGAAGAAACCTGGGGTTGTTCCTATTTTCCTCTATCTACGATATTATACGCTGCCTGGCTTACGGAGGCCTTCCTATACGTTTTAAGACTATCTTGCCAGATAAACGGAATTTTCCAATTTGTGGAACGCCAAATCTTCTCAATTTTCCGCGATATTTGCTTTAATTTGCGAGTTTCAGTATAACCATGGCAAACACTTTGTTTTTTATCTTCTTTTTGAGGAGCAACAGAGTCGAGTGTCGTTCGCAGCGAGCCTGCTGCGCTATCGACAAAATTATCGCATTGAAACTACAAGTCTACTAACTATACTAAAGGAAAAGCTTGCATAAACTTTGTCTACACTTTGGATATAGCCTATGTCATCTTTCGTACTTTACGGTTTATTACAGTTACTAGTTGTATACCTTCCTTAGCGTAAAATTTGAATACGTACAAGATCCTGTTTGTCTACAAAGTAGTAACAACCTTTCCCCCGCTACACTCTAGATCCTCCTTCCTTACTCTAATTCATGCTCACTCAGATCCCAAGTCTTGGTCTTCTATCTATTCCTCGCTCCAACTGTAAGTCCAAGTAGATCGTGCCTTTGCCATTGTAGCTCACCCCCCCCCACACACACACCACCCCACACACCCCTCCACCCCCATGAAAAATGGGAAATTAGCACTTTGTTTTATTTAAAGCTTTAGTGCATACCTTCTTTATATAATGGACAGCCACTGCCAAATGAGTGATGCATATATTAAGACCGATGCTTAACTATCGGTGAACAGGGTACGCAGTGGCTTATGGGCCAGCCCATCAGGCCCACATGGATGGAAGAATTTGATTGACTTCGCCCCAATCGCATTCTTATTACTTGCGAAAATCCAACAGTCCCACGTGCACTCTGAGATATAACCTTAAACATCAATGTACGTCCTCCGCAACTTCATTGTAACAAATTGCAACTTTTACGCAATTTTTTACAAAGCTTCCGCGAAATTAGTCCTTTTGGGCCGTAAAAAATCTAAAAAAAAAAAGCAGTGATCCTGGAGGGACTGCCCTCATGTGTTTTTAAACGTGTTGTTGTGCGCAGTCCCAGCGTTTTTTTGTTGTTGTTGTTGTGCGCTTTGTTTGATTTTGACGTCATCTCTCTCTGTGCGTGTCTCTAGATCCTGTCCTGTCTAATTCATGGTAGCCTACTTGTGGACATTGCGCCGTCATCACAAGATTTTGTACAGGGGCCCACCTTGATAATCCTGCATAATCAGGGAACTTGCGTCAAGGATGTGCAACAGTTTTTTTCTCAATACCACACATGGGCGAGGAAGAAACTACACACTATAGCTTTAACTTTGTGAAAAACAGATTGAAGAAAGTTTGAAAAGTTTGGAAGTATGGAATGGAATGTTATAGAATTGCAAATTGGGAATTGAGATCCGTGCCTTTGGAGTTCACTACAGGACTTGTATCTGCTGCACAAATTTAGACCATTCTTTAATGGTGCCCTGCCACACAAACAATTTTACTGCAATTTTTTGAAATTTTGTTACGTCCATAGTGTTTATGTTATGCATGTGAAATGAACTGCTACTCCTCGTCAGCTCTAGCCACTGAAAGAAATCGGCAAAATCAGACCAATTACAAAAGCTTGGTCCTCGACGATGTGCGCTGGTAAGGATACTGAGCCGCTCTCATTGGCTAGCTGTTAGCCAATCAGAGTCAGCAGCTTGCTCGTTGAATTTTAATGCCACCAATCGAGCTGAGTGTTCCTGCAGCTTTCTAAACCACACTAGAATGGCTTGAAACAAGGTAGTCAAGGCATTTGTCCACAAATTGTTACAGGTCCATGGTAGAACTTCGGACATTATCACGAAGCATGAAATAAGTGTGGCAGGGCACTTTTAATTAATCTGTCATCACAAATCCCCCAAAATTTTAGAAATTAAATGAAAAGTCCTTTGTTTGCAAGGTCCTTAGCTTATCTTCTAAAATGTTTCTGACATGAACCCACACATATCCAAATTTAGAGAGGTCGGGTTATTTCACTTAGAGATTACTGTAATTCTTTTTTCCCCTCTGCACTCTTTTTACTAGTTTTAAGTACCAGAAAAAAAGATAATGTTTTACTTCCATCACCAGTAAGTTTAGCACACTTTAATTTGAATATGATGACAGTTGGTGTGTTGGTTACAATCAATCACATCTCATCACACCACACCCACACAGTCCTGATGAAGCTGGTATTTTGGGTGATTATTTGAGTGTAAACTACAAACAAATTATACATTTAGAAGTATTTTTTTATGTTTATTTAGTATGGATATCTAATGTTTATCTAAAGATACTTGAGATGTAGCCAAGCTCCCTGGGGCTTAACAAACTGTCCGTGCAGTATATCTGAGCAGTATTATAGTTGCTAATGTTATTCAAACATACTTTGATGATCAGACATGTTTCAGAGTGAAATAACCAAGTCACAGTGGTGAGCCATGTGCCTATTGGGCTGACGACTTTTAATCTATGCTTACTTTGTTTCATTTAATGTAAGATTATTTGAATGTTGGCTTAAATAAATTAAAAACTAAAATAATTGTTTGTGCCTGTAGAGATTTCAGTCCAAACAAATCTGATTCCAGCCCCTTGCAATAACTCTGCAATGTCTGGCTTGATTGAGTTACGGCATACTTCTCCTTATTACATAAGAGTTTGCATTTGAGGTATTTACTGCAGTTGGTTTGGATTCCGTTCTCACTCATTAACTAGCTGGTCCACAGCTCTCTTTGGCAGAGGACTGCCAGGCTTAGTACTGATGTGTTTACTTGATGCTGCCATGTTCCAACAGCACAGTTCCCAAATAACCCACGGAAAGGGAGGATCCACACCAAGCTCAATAAAACGCCTCATGCTGGTTGTAAACTCTGACTAAGTCAACATTGTTTTTTTAACCCCCCCCCCCAACACCCCTACCAACCACAAACAAACAAGTGACTCACGGTCCCTTAGCAACACTGAGTGTATCTACACTAACAGCCCCGCTGGTAAATCAGCATTTGTGGGGGCCATATTCACAGGAACATTACAAAGTGGGACTTCATTCAAGATCTACATGTATGATCCTCAGGGAGCACTGCTAGAAGACTTGATGTCTGAATGAGAGCAGTAAGAGCAGTCGCAGCTTTCATCATTGTGGGAAGCTGCTGAAAGGCAGTGTAATGAACTGTAACCGATCCAAACCACAGCACATGCTTTCTGTTAAAATGCTGTTGATAACCCCGCTTATCCAAGTCATTGAAACTAAACTGCCGAATCAGTTCCAGAGTGTGTGCCTTCTGTTTTTCTTTAAAATGTGTCGGTCGTTTAAATGGGCTTGTAAAATGTGCTAGCAGTGGGACTGTTTTTTGTTGCAGTATTATCCCGGGACAGAAGAAACTCTGCCATATCCTCTTATTCTGAACACAGAGTTATTCCCCCCACATCATCATCAAGCCGTACCATATTTTAACAGTATAACTAACTCAGCAGGGATATGCTTATGTGCATTTGATGAGTTTTTGCAGGGAATTTGGTGGCACCAGAAGTAGGCAATCTAACACTAAACAAGGAACCCAAAGTCTATGCCACGAGGTAACGGGACAGGAAACACATCAGGGCGGGGCAGGCATTTATAAGGCAGGAGAGTAAACAATGGCATATTAAGGAGACAACAAAGTAAAACAGAAAAAATAAACCCAGGAACATGACAGAGCCAATGTCAAGTGTTGCCAAGTGTTCTTCAAAACTGTTGACATGCTAATGCTAAACTAAGATGCTAAACGTAACATTATACCTGCCTAATATTGGAGTGTGTATTGTCATTGTGAGCGGTTTATGCTGAGGTTGCATTTAGCTCAAAATGTAGCTGTCATGGCTATCACACACTGTTTTATGATCTGTATATTCCACATTGCCCAACCTCACAGCGCTGTGGAGTAGGATCTGCCTACAAACACGATAGGAGAAAACAAAGCTCAATCACAACGTCTTGGGCTGCGCTTAGTGCCACAACAGCAACCGTGTTATCTGCAAATATACTTTACGGATGAACGTTTTGGGTTGGGCTTCCGTTGATCCAGAATATGATCTTTAAGGCTTCATTGCTTTGTGAGTTGTACTGGTTTTGTTTATTTATTCCAGAGTTCACATACAGATGGGCGCCTTTGATCATTAAGCTTTTTGTTAATAGCATAATTTTTGTTTTTAGTGGATGCAGAAACACAGAAAGCTACATTTTACAAATACCTCCAGTCCACAGTCACAAGCCATCATTTACCCTACTGGCATTAATTTTTTAGGTTTGTTTTCTTTCTTTATTAAACAACCACCTAATTCTTGTAAGGAAAGTAAGTTATCAGACCCTGCAGCTGCACTCTGCGTGTGTAAAATTCCAGCTCAGAAGCCACACATACTGCAAATTGCATTTGCCATAAAGCTGCGGTAGTCCTGCAAGCTGCCCGAGTGCAAAAATGCAACCAGCTTGGTGTTACTCGAAACTGAATACAAACACCTTGTTCTATTTTCAAAAAAATCATGGGTTTTGTGTTTATGCTTCAATGTACCACCCAAGTGAACTTTAAGAATCATTTAGGATGATATGTTAGACAGTGTTTTCCACCACCATCAATTTAAACGCAAATTATGAATTCTTTTGAATGCTGTTCATCCCCAGTAGAGTTACAAAGACTTGGCGAATTCAGACCAGCATTGTTCTAGAGACTCTGGGTACCACACCTTACTAAGTCACTATTGGGCTTTGCACATTTCGATACTTTGAAGAATTGTTTCTCCATTTTCCAAAATCTAGATGGGGAACACCATATCATGCCATCATCTGTAGCTTGAACTCCACCCAGGCCTTTCTACGTACTAAACAATTCAAAGGCATGCAATGTACTGTGAGCCATGCATCATTCCTTACTAGCCGTACACTGACTGTGTTGCAGTAAACTTGTTGGATGTGTGATGAATGACAGGAGGATGCATCGAGCAGAGTGTGCTGCAGGGAAAAGCATGTATGTCCCAGCAAGCAGAAGAGGAACTTTCGTCCAACCCTTTCACAAGAGCCCAGTGTTCCCTTTGCTTCCACCAAGACCCCGGTCCGATGGAGACACATGCTTTCCTCCAGAGCGCTCGAACTCATGACCTGCAAGGTGACTACATGCTCCCTGTCACTGTACCCTCAAACTACATGACATAGCATACAATTATGTAATGCCACATGTGTTGTAGGGCTGCACAAATATTGTTTATTTTAGCATCATCGCACTATACCTGTTGCAATAAAGATATCGTGAAAGGCTGGTTAGAAGAAATATATAGTATGTATATTTTAAGTGGTGCCTTTTATTTCATCTCAATGATCCATTTATTCAATGAGAGCGTTGCAATGATTCAATATTTCTCTCTGAAATGTAGCTGAGTAGAAGTCGAAAGTGGCATGAAAGAAAAGACTCAAGTACTTTAAATTTGTACTTAAGTACAGTACTTGAGGAATTACTTTACGTTACATTCCACCACTGCTTATCATTGTTTCGTCCTGCTTTGCCTGTCATAATTAATACGGCACTGAGGGAACCACCACTATAACCTAAATATGGTGGAATTGCTGCTTTGTATTTATTGTAAAGACCTGTAATCTATTTTTATTTTATCTTCTCATGTTAATGTTGTCACTATTACCACTGCTGGTTTTAAAAGGTAATTATACTATATCCAAACAATAATATGATAAATTGTAATCCTCTTATCATTATTTCTGTCAGTACAGGGGTTTCTGTTGTCCCCTACAGCAGAGGCCCAGTAGTGGGAGGGTGACACAGAGGGTGACACACCAGCAGAGCAGGGAGAGAGAGGGAGCCTGACATGTTAAGCAGTATCAGGGAGCTGGAGAGTACTGGGAGCAGACCTAAGAGGACTCCAGAAGGCAGACCTCCCACTGTTGTCATCCCAGAACCAGTCCAAAAACACACCAGGTGAATAAATCACGATGTTGATAGGTTCAATTCAGTATCCTCTCTGCTAACCGATGAATCTGTTTTACTACAGGGTGCACTAATGTATTGCTATATCTCTCAAACACATTTCTCCAACATGCATCCGTGCTATCGGTCTATTGTTTGCAAGTTCAAAACACACTGTTCTTTTATTAAATTTGTAGGGTCCCAGTGTGATTCTTGATGGTTGGATGTGGTTGGATGTTGGAGTTGTCTGTTGTCTGCTCTATTTCCTTTTAACAACCTTTTATCATACTTCACATGCCTACCGGCTAAAAAACAAGTAAGCCTTTATTGTAGCTGTATAACAGATAACCGAGGACTTCCCCCACATCTTGGCCTATAGCTTTTACTGAAGATACCACAAACAATGTTTGTAATGGCTGACCCTGTGCGTATGTTTTTCTCTCCATTTGGCCTCCGATCACACTTTTCTTGCCCACAAAAAGAGATTTTTTCAGGGTTAGGGTTAGGGGTTGTTTTAGGGTACTACTTAGGTTAGGGGGTTGGGTTAGGGGGTTGAGGGTTAGGGGTTGGGGTGTAGGGTTAGGGTTAGAAAAATTAATACATGGAACTATTTATTATTTTTTATTTATTAAACCTTTACACCCAGGAAAAAAACTCATTTATGTAACTTTTAAGAGTGTCCTGGCCAAGAAGGCAGCAGTACAGTTCACAACCACACAACAATGCAAATTACACAGAAACATTAAAAACATAAAAGCAGCAATTCAGCAAAGCAGGAAGTCCACAGCAATCTATAATACATTAGGCAACAATTACACCCAGATGTATCTGCCTCAAGTCAGAAATACATTAAACGCTAGTGTAACATAAACTATGACGGACTCTTTACTCTTATACCTTCACTCCAGAAACTTGCACAACCCCCTGTAACAGGAAGAGGCAGGCTCGTCACGGACATCCCGGCACCGCAAAGGTTTCCCAACTCCTCTTTATCTGCCTTCATCGCGTCGGTGACGATGGAGGAGCAGGACGCTGCGACAGAGGAAATGAGGTAGGAGTAATGGAGGGGTGTGGCTGTCATAGGAGAGCACCCATCTGCATAATTTTTTATGAGCTTTTCCTTAGATAATCTCTTTCACGTCACATCTTCGTGTGAGACAAAATGTACATAAAATATTTTCCTAAGCAATTGCAAATGGGAATGCCCACTAGTTCTAAATGGGATGGTATATCCATGGAAACATTCCATGCAATGAAAAGCCAAAGAAGATGAATTTCAGGATGTTCTGTGAAACATGTAGAGATGTATAAAGGCATGGGGGTAAAACCATTAACCTTGAGAAGTTTACCACTTTGTTAAAGCTGCCAATTAGTCGGAATTTTATTTATCTAAGTCGCACACGGACTAGTGCATATCCCAATTTCAAGGTGGGGCACGATATTTGTTAAAGGCAAAATGTGTTGAACCATCTGAATGAAGTATTGTGGTGCTGCAGTAACGTCCCATCTTAAAATTGTTCCTAAGACAGAGAGAAAACTTTGTTTGGTACAGACACTGTAAATAGAGCCTGAGATTTAGTCTGGTTAACCACCCGTGGCGCGGCGCCGCTGAGCTGGACTCCTGAGCAGCCAGAAAGCAGGGCTGGCACTGTTGAAGCAGAAATAGTCGTAAGCTTTCAAAGCCATGGACCAACACCAGCGTTTCCCGTTTCTAACAGATTTTCCCCTCAGCGATATACGCCTGAGAAACCAACTCTAATTATCGGCAGCTCTATTTTGAGAAACGTGAAGTTAGCGAAGCCGGCAGCCTAGTTACTTAAGTGCATCCCGGGGGCCAGGGCGGCAACATTGAGTCTTATCTGAAACTGCTGGCTAAGGATAAACGTAAATACAGCAAGATGTTATTCACGTTGGCGTTAATGACTCCCGGTTACGCCAAACGAGGTCACTAAGATTATGTTGAATCGGTGTGGACATACGCAAAGTCAATGCAGGACACCGTAGTTTTCTCTGGACCCCTGCCAATCTTACCAGTGATGCATGTATAATGCCGATGTCAATTTGCCGCTGCTATCGGGTGTGTCCAGATAATGATGTGGGCTTTGTGGATCTGGCAGTCTTTCTGGGAGACCTGTCTGATTCGTAGAGACGCATTCTCACACTGGGATGGAGCAGCTCTCATTTCTAGAAACTTGACAAGTTTATTAGTGGACTCATCCTTGACAATCCAGAGTTGGGACAGCATCAGGCAGAGTCCCAGTCTAACACACTTCTCTGCCCTTCTATTTCAGCAGTTAACACCCACCCAAAACCCTACGCAGAGTTACAGTCCAACACACTTCTCTGCCCTCATTCCAGGAGTTACCTAGTCAAACCCTCATGACGGTGTCTGCCCACCACCATCAAATTATTAATCTAAGGTAAACAGAAGGGGGTTCTGTGCATGAAAACCTCTATACAATAAAACCAAGTGCAATAGTGCAAAAAAAAGGAGAATTAAATGTGACTCTTAAACATCAGACTCTCTCTTCTAAGGTGTACTAGTAATGAATTAAATTCAATTCCTAATATTGATTTATTTGTCTTACTGAAACCTGGCTGGGTGATGGAGAATTGTTAGTCTAATGAATCCACCCCCCCCAGTCATAATAAATCACATTCCTCGAGGCGCGCAGGCCGAGAGGTGGAGTGCAGGCTTCTTGATTCTAGTCTACTAATCAGCTCTAAACCTAAACTGATTTATAACGCATTTGAAAGTCTTGTTCTTAGTCTTTCACACCCAAGTTGGAAATCAATGCAACCAGTTCATTTGTTATAGTGTACCGAGCACCTGGTCCATACTCTGAATTCTTATCTGAATTTGCAGAGTTTTTGTCAATTTTGTCCTCAAACGGACTAAGTTCTTATTGTAGGGGATTTTAATATTCAGTGACGATGAGAATGATACCTTAGAACTGGCTTTATCTCTCTTTTAGATTCTATTGGCTTTTTCTCAAAGTGTCATAAACCAATTCACCGTTTTAATCACACCCTTGACCTTTTCTGGTATATGGTGTTGAAATTGAACATTTAATAGTGTTCCCACAGAATCCCTTTTATCTGACCACTGTTTGATACATTTTGAGTTTATACGCTGAACTACACGCCATTAGGCAAAAACCTCTATACAAGAAATCTATCGTATGGGCTGCAGCTAAATTTAAGGATGTGATTCCATTAGCATTTAATTCATACCAAGTCCCAAAGTAACGGAGGACTCCTATGCTAATTTCAGTCCCTCCAAATTGATCATTTTGTGATAGTTGCAGCAGCTTGCTGCGAACGACACTCGACTCTGTTGCCCCTAAAAAAAGGAAAAAATAAAATAAAGACGGTTAGCTCATGGTATGCACACTGAAACTTGCAAATTAAAGCAAATATCATGGAAACTTGAGAAATTTGGCGCTCCCCCAAATGGAATTCTCGTTAATTTGGCAAGACAGTCTAAACGTATAGGAAGGCCCTCCGTAATGCCAGCACCAAACTACTCGTCGTTAATAGAGGAAAATAGGAACAACCCCAGGTTTTTTCAGCACTGTAGCCAGGCTACGAAGTCAAAGCTCTCCTGAGCCAAGTATTCCCATAGCTCTTAAGGGCTCTTAGTAGTAACGACTTTATGAGATTCTTCAATGCTAAAATTTTAACTGTTAGAAACAAAATTCACCCAGACCTGCTTTTAAGTGGCATTGACTAATCTCTAAACTCAGGAACCTTAGAAACAGCTGTAACACCAGATATATGTTTAGACTGCTTTGCTTCACTTGATCTTTATCAAT
>NC_045737.1:4252187-4260032 GCF_008692095.1 Etheostoma spectabile
TATTTCTTCATCTAAACCATCAACCTGCCTCTTAGACCCCATCCCAAAGAAGTTTTACCCTTAGTCAACACTTTTCTACTAGATATAACTAATCTGTCTTTATTAACAGACTATGTACCACAGTACTTTAACGTAGCTATTATTAAACCTCTTCTGAAAAAGCCCAACCTTGATCCAGATGTTTCAGCCAACTATAGACCTATATCCAACCTTCCATTTCTCTCTAAGATTCTTGAGAAAGCATTACCTTAATCCAATTAAATGTTCCAATCTCTGTAATAAGATGATGGTCAATGGTATCAAATGCAGCAATAAGATCTAATAACACAGTACAGAGTAAGTCCTTGTCTGATACAATTAGGAGGTCATTAGTAATTTTCACAATGTCTGTCTCTGTGCTATGATTAACTCTAAATCCTGACTGAAATCCTCAAATAAGCTGTTGCTATGCAGAAAGTCACACAGCTGTTTGGCGACGCTTTCTCAAGAATCTTAAGAGAAATGGAAGGTTGGATATAGGTTTAGTTGGCTGAAACATCTGGATCAAGGTTGGGCTTTTTCAGAAGAGGTTTAATAATAGCTCCGTTAAAGTACTGTGGTACAATATCTGTTAATAAAGACAGATTAGTTATATCTAGTAAAAAGTGTTGACTAAGGTAAAACTCTTTGGGTGGGGTCAAGAGGCAGGTTGATGGTTTAGATGAAGAAATATTGAATTAAATTGATAAATCAGTGAAGCAAAGCTCTAAACTATATCTGGTGTTACAGCTGTTTCTAGTTCCTGAGTTTAGAATTAGTCAATGCCACTTAAAAGCATCTGGGTGAATTTTGTTTCTAACAGTTAAAATTTTAGCATTGAAGAATCTCATAAAGTTCGTTAATAAACTTGGGAACTTGGCTCAGTAGAAGCTTTGACTTCCGTTAGCCTGGCTACAGTGCTGAAAAAAAACCTGGGTTGTTCCTATTTTCCTCTATTAACGACGAGTAGTTTGCTGCTCTGGCATTACGGAGGCCTTCCTATACGTTTAAGACGTCTTGCCAAATTAACGAGAATTTTCCATTTTGGTGGAGCGCCAAATCTTCTCAAGTTTCCATGATATTTGCTTTAATTTGCAAGTGTCAGTGCTATAATGGAGCTAACCGTCTTTATTTTATTTTTTCCTTTTTTTTTTAGGGCAACAAGTCGAGTGTCGTTCGCAGCAAGCCTGCGCACTATCAACAAAATGATCATTTGGGGGGACTGAAATTAGCATAGGAGTCCTCCGTTACTTTGGGACTTGGTAATGAATTAAATGCTAATGGAATCACATCCTTAAATTTAGCTGCAGCCCTATCAGATGATTTCTTGTATAGAGGTTTTGCCTATGGCGTGTAGTTCAGCAGTATAAACTCAAAATTATCAAACAGTGGTCAGATAAAAAGGGATTCTGTGGGAACACTATTAAAGTTCAATTTCAACACCATATCCAGAACAAGGTCAAGGGTGGATTAAAACGTGAATGTGGTTTATGAACCCTTTGAGAAAAGCAATAGAATCTAAAGAGAGATAAACGCAGTTCTAAGGCTATCATTCTCATCGTCCACCTGAAATTTAAAATCCCCGACAATAAGAACTTTCCGTTTTGAGGACAAAATTGACAAAACTCTGCAAATTCAGATAAGATTCAGATATGGACCAGGTGCTCGGTACACTATAACAAATAGAACTGGTTGCATTGATTTCCAACTTGGGTGTGAAAGACTAAGAACAAGACTTTCAAATGCGTTATAAATCAGTTTAGGTTTAGAGCTGATTAGTAGACTAGAATCAAAGACAGCTGCAACTCCACCCCTCGGCCTGCGCCTCGAGGAAGTGAGTATTAATATGACTGGGGGGGGTGGATTCATTTAGACTAACATATTCTCCCATCACCCAGCCAGTTTCAGTAAGACAAATAAATCAATATTAAATCTGATATTAATTCATTTACTAGTACACCTTAGAAGAGAAGATCTGATGTGTTAAGAGTCCACATTTAATCTCCTTTTCTTGCACTATTGCACTTGTGGTTTTAATTGTTATATTTTTCATGCACAGCCCCTCTTCTGTTTACCTTAGATTTAATAATTTTGATGGTTGGGTGGGCAACACCGTCTTATGGGTTTTGACAGGTAACTCCTGGAAGGGAGAGCAGAGAGTGGTTGGACTGTAACTCTGCTAGGGTTTGTGGGTGGGTAACTGCTGAAATAGAAGGGCAGAGAATGTGTTAGACTGGGACTCTGCCCTCCTGGTCCCAACTCTGATTGCAAGGATAGTCCACTAATAACTTGTCAAGTTTCTAGAAATAGAGCTGCTCCATCCCAAGTGTGATGAATGCCGTCTCTCTCGAATCAGACCAGGTCTTCCCCAGAAAGACGCCAGTGATCCACAAAGCCCACATCATTATCTGGACACCACCTCGATAGCCAGCGGCAAATGATGACATGCGGCTATACATGTCCACACTGGTAAGATTTGGCAGGGGTCCAGAGAAAACTCACGGGTGTCCTGCATTGACTTTGCGTATGTCCACACCGATTCAACATAATCTAGTGACCTCCGTTTGGCGTAACCGAGTCATTAACGCCGTGAATAACTCTTGCTGTATTTACGTTTTCCTTAGCCAGCATTTCAGATAAGACTCAATGTTGCCCGCCTGGCCCCCGGATCACTTAAGTAACTATGGCTGCCGGCTTCGCTAACTTCACGTTTCTCAAAATAGAGCTGCCGATAATTAGAGTTGGTTTCTCAGCGGGTATATCGCTGAGTGGGGAAATCTGTTAGAAACGGGAACAAGCTGGTGTTGGTCCATGGCCTTTGAAAGCTTGACTATTTCTCGCTTCAAACATGTGCCCACCATGCTTTCCTGGCTGCTCAGGAGTCCAGGCTCAGGACGGCCGCGCCACCGGTGGTTAACCAGACTAATCTTCAGGCCTATTACAGTGTCTGTACCAAACAAAGATTTTCTCTGTCTGTAGGAAACAATTTTAAGTGGGACGTTACTGCAGCACCACAATACTTTCAGAGTGGTTCAACACATTTTGTGCCTTTAACAAATATCGTGCCCCACCCTGAAATTGGGATATTCACTAGTCCGTGTTGCGACTTAATAAATAAAATTCCGACTAATTGGCAGCTTTAACAAAGTGGTAAACTTCTCAAGGTTAATGGTTTTACCCTCCATGCCTTTATACATCTCTACATGTTTCACAGAACATCCTGAAACTTCATCTTTTGGCTTTTCATTGCATGGAATGTTTCCATGATATACCATGTCCCATGAGACCAGTGGGCATTCCCATTTGCTCTAATGCTTAGGAAATATTTTATGTACATTTTGTCTCCACAACGAGATGTGACGTGAAAGATATTATCTAAGGAAAAGCTCATAAAAAATTATGCAGATGGGGCTCTCCTATGACTCGCCAACCCTCTAATTACTCCTACCTCATCTCCTCTGTCGCAGCGTCCTGCTCCTCACGTACACCGAGCGATGAAGGCAGAATAAGATGGAGTTGGGAAACTTTGCGGTGCCGGATGTCCGTGACGAGCCTGCCTCTTCTGTTACAGGGGGTTGTGCAAGTTTCTGGGAGTAGAAGTATAAAGAGTAAAGAGTCCGTCATAGTTTTATGTTTACACTATGCGTTTAGATGATTTCTGACTTTGAGGCAGATACATCGGGTGAAATTGTTTGCCTATGTATTATAGATTGCTGTGGACTTCCTGCTTTGCTGATATTTGCTGCTTTTATGTTTTAATGTTTCTGTAATTTGCATTGTGTGTATGTGTAACTGTTACTGCTGCCTTCTTGGCCAGGACACTCTTAAAATGTTTTACATAAATGAGTTTTTTTTCCTGGTTGAATAAAGGTTTAATAAATAAAAAATAATAAATATGTTCCATGTATATAATTTTTTCTAACCCTAACCCTAACCCCACCCTAACCCCTAACCCCCTAACCCTAACCCCCCTAACCTAAAGTAGACCCTAACAACAACCCCCTAACCCCACTGAAAAATCTCTTTTTGTGGGCAAGAAAAGTGTGATCGGAGGCCAAATGGAGAGAAACATACGCACAGGGTCGCCATACCAAACTTGTTTTGTGTTATCTTCAGTAAAAGCTATAGGCCGAATGTGGGGAAGTCCTCGGTTATCTGTTATAACAGCTACAATAAAGGTCTTACTTGTTTTTTAGCCTAGGCATGTGAAGTATGATAAAAGTTGTTAAAAGGAAATAGAGCAGACAACAGACAACTCCAAACATCCAACCACATCCAACCATCAAAGAATCACACTGGGACCCTCATAATTTATAAAAGAACAGTGGTTTTGAACTTGCACAAATAGACCGATAGCACGAGATCATGTGTGAGAAATGTGTTTTGAGAGATATAGCAATACATTAGTGCCACTGTAGTAAAACAGATTCATCGGTTAGCAGAGAGGATACATATATGAACCTATCAACATCTGTGATTTATTCACCTGGTGTTTTTGGACTGGTTCTCTGGGATGACAACAGTGGGAGGTCTGCCTTCTGGAGTCCTCTTAGGTCGCTCCCAGTACTCTCCAGCCTTCCCGATTACTGCTAACATGTCAGCTCCCCTCTCCTCCCTCTCTCTGGTGGTGTCACCCTCTGTGTCACCCTCCCACTACTGGGCCTCGCTGTAGGGGACAACAGAACCCCTTCTGACAGAAATAATGATAAGAGGATTACAATTTATCATATTAATTGTTTGTATATAGTATAATTACCTTTTAAAACCAGCAGTGGTAATAGTGACAACATTAACTGAGAAGATAAATAAAAATAGATTACAGGTCTTTACAATAATAACAAAGCAGCAATTCCACCCATATTTAGGTTTATAGTGGTGGTTCCCTCTATGGCCGTATTAATTATGACGGAGCAAGCAGGACGAAACATGTATGCAGTGGTGGAATGTAACGAAAGTACTTCCTCAAGTACTGTACTTAAGTACAAATTTAAGTACTGTGAGTCTTTTCTTTCATGCCACTTTCGACTCTACTCAGCTACATTTCAGAGAGAAATATTAATCTTGCCAACGCTCTCATTGATAAATGGATCATTGAGATGAATATAAAAGCACCACTTAAAATATATACTATTATTTTCTTCTAACCAGCCTTTCACGATATCTTATTGCAACAGTTATAGTGCGATGATGCTAAAATAAACAAATATTGTGCAGCCCTACAACACATTGTGGCATACATAATTTATGCTATGTCATGTAGTTTGAGGGTACAGTGACAGGTAGCATGTAGTCACCTTGCAGGCTCATGAGCTTCGAGCCTCTGGAGGAAAGCAGTGTGTCTCCATCGGACCGGTCTTGGTGAAGCAAAGGGAACACTGGGCTCTTGTGAAGGGTTTGACTGAAGTTCCTCTTCGCTTGCTGGGACATACATGCTTTTCCCTGCAGCACACTCTGCTCGATGCATCCTCCTGTCATTCACACACATCCAACAAGTTTTCTGCAACACAGTCATGTAGGCTAGTAAGGAATGATCATGCTCACAGTACATTGCATGCTTGTGAATTGTTAGTACGTAGAAAGGCCTGGTGTGGAGTTCAAGCTACAGATGATGCATGATAGGTGTTCCCCATCTAGATTTTGGAAAATGAAGAACAATTCTTCAAAGTATCTGAAAGTGCAAAGCCAACATAGTGACTTAGTAATGTTGTTACCCAGAGTCTCTAGAACAATGCTGGTCTGAATCGCCAAGTCTTTGTAACTCTACTGGAGGGATGAACAGCATTCCAAAAGATATTCACTAATTTGCGTTTTAATATTGATGGTGGTGGAAAACACTGTCTAACATATCATCCTAAATGATTTCTTAAATGTTCACTTGGGTGGTACATTTGAAGCATAAACACAAAACCCCTGTATTTTTTGAAAATTAGAACAAGAGTGTTTGTATTCATTTACAGTAACACCAAGCTGGTTGCATTTTTGCACTCCGGGCAGCTTGCAGGACTACCGCAGCTTTATGGCAATGCAATTTCAGTATGTGTGGCATTCTGAGCTGGATTTACACACCGCGAGTGCAGCTGCAGGGTCTGATAACTTACTTTCCTTACAAGAATTAGGTGGTTGTTTAATAAAGAAAGAAAAACAAACCTAAAAAATTAATGCCACGTAGGGGTAAATGAGCCTTGTGACTGTGGACTGGAGGATATTTGTAAAATGTAGCTTTCTGTTTGTTTCTGCATCCAATACAACACAAATTTATGCTATTACACAAAAGCTTAATGATCAAAGCTGCCCATCTGTATGTTGAACTCTGGAATAAATAAACAAAACCAGTACAACTCACAAAGCAATGAAGCTTTAAAGATCATATCTGGATCACGGAGCCCAACCCAAACTTCCATCCGTAAAGTATTTATTTGCAGATACACGGTTGCTGTTTGTGGCACTAAGCGCAGCCCAGACGTTTGTGATTTGAGCTTTGGTTTTCTCCTATCTGTGTTGTAGTCAGATCCTACTCCACAGCGCTGTTGAGGTTGGGCAATGTGAGAATATACAGATCATAATAACAGTGTGATAGCCATGACAGCTACATTTTGAGCTAAATGCTACCTCAGCATAACACGCCACAATGACAATACACACTCCAATATTAGGCAGGTATAATGTTACCTGTTTAGCATCTTAGTTTAGCATATTAGCATGTCAACAGTTTTGAAGAACACTTGGCAACACTTACATTGATCTGTCATGTTCCTGTTTATTTTTTCTGTTTTACTTTGTGTTCTCCTTAATATGCCATTGTTTTATCTCCTGCCTTATAAATGCCTGCCCCGCCCTGATGTGTTTCCTGTCCCTGTTACCTCGTGTGCATAGACTTTGGTTCTCTTGTTTCAGTGTAGATTGCCTACTTTCTGGGCCACCAAATTCCCTGCAAAAATCTCATCAAATGCACTAACTTGCATATCCCTGCTGAGTTAGTTATACTGTTACAATATGTGTACGGCTTGAATGATTGGGGGGGGAATAACTCTGTGTTCAGAATAAGAGGATATGGCAAGGTTCCTTCTGTCCCGGGATAATACTGCAACAAAAAACAGTTCCCACTGCTAGCACATTTTACAAGCCCATTTACACGACCTGACACATTTTAAAGAAAAACAGAAGGCACACACCTCTGGAACTGATTCGGCAGTTTAGTTCAATGACTTGGATAAGCGGGGTTATCAACAGCATTTTAACAGAAAGCATGTGTCTGTGGTTTGGATCGGTCTTACAGTTCATTACACTGCCTTTCAGCAGCTCTCCCACATGATGAAAGCTCTGCGACTGCTCTTACCTGCTCTCATTCAGACATCAAGTCTTCTAGAGTGCTCCCTGAGGTCATACATGTAGATCTTGAATGAAGTCCCACTGTAATGTTCCTGTGAATATGGCTCCACACCCAATGCTGATTTTCCAGCGGGGCTGTTAGTGTAGATACACTCAGCTGTTGCTAAGGGACCGTGAGCTCACTCTGGGTTTTGTTGTGTTGGTAGGGGTGTTGGGGGGGGGGGTTAAAAAACAGCTGATTGACTTAGTCAGAGTTTACACCAGCAGAGGCGTTTATTTGAGCTCTGGTGTGTATCCTCCTTTCCGTGGGTTATTTGGGAACTGTGCTGTTGGAACATGGCACTCAAGTAACACATCAGTACATAGCCTGGCAGTCCTCTGCAAAGAGAGCTGTGGACCGTAGTTAATGAGTGAGAACGGAATCCAAACCAACTGCAGTAAACTACCCTCAAATGCAAACTCTTATGTAATAAGGAGAAGTATCCGTAACTACCTCGT
>NC_045737.1:4260057-4267182 GCF_008692095.1 Etheostoma spectabile
GCCAGTTTTTTTAGTTATTTTGTTATTACATGGTTAATGGCATTATAGACCCAGATGTGGGGTCTAGGACACCCTCAGATTTATCAGTTGGAATATCAGAGTATGGGGATAAATCCTGTAAGCGATCTAAGGTTTTGGCCCTTGAAAGTGCTAATACTCGATATGATTCTTGCAGGTGGACTCACCTCGCGGCAAAGATCCCGTAGGTTACATTCCCTTGGCGTGGCACAAAGTTTCCACTAAATTTTCTTCAAAAGCTAGCGGAGTGCCATTCTGAGAGACAGGAAAAAGCTTCAGTTCTCATCAATGATGTTGTTTCTGATAGGAATGCAGATACCTCATGGTGCTGGTACTTTTTCACAAAAACTAGGGTTGTGTTTGTAAATGTAAATGCCCCAAACTCGATGCATGATTGAATATGCTTACAGTTGCTGAGTAAATCCGTCTGGAATACACACCTGCGATCTTCAGTGGGGATCTAAATTTGGTGTTTGGGACAAATATTGGACGGTCTAATCCTCGAAATCTGACTCAATACTGACTATGTCATAAATAGTCTCTGGTTATGAAACGGAAGGGTCTGTTGATCATGAGGATTCGTAACACCACCAGTAATAAATCTCTTTCTTTCCCAGGGAATCATTCATATCTAGGCTGATAATTTGTATGGACAGTACGCCTAATGCAAGTGTAAGTTCCTTCGACCTAGTTAGGTAATGCTAAATCTGACCATTAACCTTTATTATTAGTATGCAACTTTCTACCTATAAACTGTAGGCCCCCCTTTTGGAGATTTAACTCTCTTTCTATTGGCAGACAAAGAATTTGATGTGTCTATGCAGAAATCTAAATAAAAAGGTGATGTGCATAAGCATATAATTACACAAAAGTGATGCGTATAGCGTAATCAAAAAGAAAGTGATGCAAATCTAACACGCAAGTGTGAGTGTAGACATTAATGAAAAAGAAAGTTGATGTATATGAATGTGATGATGACATAATGAATAGTAGGATGAGCGAGTTACAGCAATATCTGTACTGTATCTGGTCCCACAGCATTATTCTGTATCCGTACTCGGACTGGGCGGGGCCTAACCCCGGCACACACGACAGCCATCAGATTTAACAGGGCAGGGGGGCGGTGGTTTTCCGAAATGTGCGGAGGGGTCTGATTTTGAAAACTCTTTACATGACAGCAGCGAGCTTTAGATCAATAGTGGTCATGGAACTAACAAAATATATACGAACGTTTTGCAACAGATGAAGATTACAACACCTGCGGTTGCAATTTATGAAGGAAATGGTAATGAATCAAGAGTTTCTATATTCAGTATAGCTTCTTTTTTTAACTCAATTTTTTAGGTCAGTGTGATTTTTTATTGTGTTTGTTCTTTTTGTATGTGTGTTATTCCACAACAGGTATGTGTGTGTGGTGTGTGTGAATAATGAGAGAGACACAGATGATGAGAGAAAGAAAGAGAGAATAGGGCGGGTGCAGCTGACAGTAAAAAAAAAATCTCCGATCGCAGTCAGAGACGCAACGGAAGTGAATTAACACGCAGCATGTTGACAAACCCACGTTCACCAGTAAATCTACGGTAACTTGTTAAGACTACAAACCCAAGTCACCAGGAATCTACTGGTTCCTATGTAGGACTACCAAACCCCACGGTCACCAGAATTATTTCTTGGTTTTACGATGTAAGGACACAAACCCCACGTCACAGAAATCTACTGTACATGTAAGGATACAAAACCCACGTTGCACCAGAAATTTACTGGTTTATATGTAAGACTACAAACGAAGTTAAAAAACAAAAACCTGAAGCTGAAGAACCCTAAAGTTAAAGGAACAGATCCGCGAATGATTGACTGACGGGCGGGAGGAGAGAATGAGAGAGAGAGATAGAAACGAGAGAGAGAGAGAGAGCGAGAGAGCACATGTTTTAAAGAATGATATAGGGATATACTCCAAGAAAGACAAAGGTTTACAAAAGGATGATGAATGATCCTGTATCAAAGATCTGTGTGCAGTGACTCGATATGAGTTTCCCGACTCGGATCCAGGAACGTAGGCAGACGGCAGTGAACCTTATAGACGCATTCAAGCAATGTAAAACTCAAGATGAGGCCTAGGAAGTGAGATTAGGTAATTTATTCTATTCAATTTATTCTAATAGCGCCAAATCACAACAACAGATATAATCTCATGGAGCTTTGCATTAAAGAGAAGGCGGGGTCCAGACCAGTTCTGTGTGTATTTACTAGAAAACCGGAAAATTCCCACCAAGAGCAAGAACTAGGCGAAAGAGTCCAAGGAAAAAAAACTGAGCCAGAACTAACTTAGTCATCAAAAGGAAAGATCTTAAGCCTACTCTAATATGTGGAGACGGGTCTGCCTCCGAACCCAAACGGGACCTGGTGAGAGGAGATGATAGCTGAACCTCTGTGCCCTTCTACTTTTGAGACTTAGGACCACAGGAATCCTGCATTCTGGGAGCGCAGCGCTCGTGGGGTATATAAGGTACTATGAGCTCTTTAAGATAAGATGGTGCCTGACAGAAGAGCTTGTAGTGTAGGAGAATGACAAATTCTATTCTGGATTCAGAGAAGCCAAGTCGACAGTCAAACAGGAGAGATGTGGTCTCTTTTTGGTTCCTGTCAGAACACGTGCTGCCGCATTCTGGATCAGCTGAAGAAGTCTTTATGGATTTTTTCGAGCGCCTGATAAAAGAATTGCAGTAATCCACTAGTAGTAACAAGTGCTGGACTAGTTTTTCTGCATCATTTTTAGACAGGATTAGCTGAACTGCGAATGTGATGACTACTGACAAGGGGAAACTTCGAGTAGGCCGGCCACGATTTCACGTCAGGGCGATTTCCAGTGAATGTCATGGAGGGTTTAACCTTCGCAGAGTTTGATGAGTGCGAAGTCACAGTACAAAACACAAGAAGAAATGTGTTGTACGCCCGTCTTGTTCGAAAGGGGGGGGAAGGACTTGAGCGGGTTAGGCAGACGTGATAACATTATACACTACGGAAATGGAAACTGACGAAATTAATTATTGCGAATTTGTGGGAAAATGCACCCTTTTATTTTACTGCAAATGTCAAAAAGCTACAAAATAGAGTAATTTTAAACTAGATTCATAACAGATGCTTTGTCATGGATTGAATGATAGCAAAGAGTAGTAAACCTAAATATTTCTACATGCATGACTGTGGTCTGAAGGTGAATAGCGCCCCTATTTTGACTGTGTCCAACTATTAAGCGGGGCCTGTCTCGTTATTATAATGCGACAGCTATCTCCGTCTGTCACGCGGATACGGTAAAGATCGGGGTTCGATTCCCGACGGGGAGATTTTACAGTAACCTATGAAAGGCCTCGGGAAGGTCCCGGCGATAAGCGTGGGAATACTCGGAAAAGTGGGGCACGGCTCAAGCTGTGCCTCAGCACTGGAATGTGAGAACTCCTGATCTCTACTGGGAAGGTTTTCAACGATTTGAAAGAGCACAAACCTGGACGGTGAACAAAACGGTCACAAGGTGCCGCCGGAGTTGGTGAGGAGTGTCAAGTCTAGCCACGCTGGAATTCCCTTTATGCTCTTTGAAGTACTATGTGTTCATTGGCTTATCATGGCATTGAAGACAGCTTCCACTGGGGTGATATCATGAGGGGGGGAGAAAGCGTGCCTTGGCTCAGGATGTGTTCAGGAATGGGAGGAGAAATCCTGACCCTAAATGGGAATATCGTTTCCAAGCGAGAATTTTTTGGAAAAAGCATATCTACTGGACATGAACAGCACATCACAACGGCGAGAGCCGCAGGTGGGAGAGTGTCAAGTCTGGGACACCTTATAATTATCTTAGGCTCGTTCCATGATATGTTGTTCTGTGGGACTCAGCAAACAGTGATATACAGCCACCCACTGGGGCAGATTGAAGTCCAGTGTCAAGCATTCGGAATCAAGTCAGCCCCCAACAGCTCAAAGATCAGGATATTGTAACATCGGGTTGGGAGTCAATTGTGCCTTTTTTTACTCTCCCCCAGTGAAGACGTTCTTGTATCCAAAAGGCTTATTCAAAACAGTGCAACTTGTTCCCAACACAAAAACCCACAATACTACTGAAAACTGATGGTCCCTCCGCCTCTCCCACGGAAACTGGGGGTGTATTTCCCGATGGGGAGATATGGCTACCAGCTGCTAATTATTTACCAAGGCTAAGAAAGCGACCCGACTAGTATACACTATGCCAGAGGGTTGGATACGAGCCAACCATAGCAAAGAAAGTATGACATTTTTACAGAATGTTGATAGTGGAATATACTCCAAGAAAGACAAAGGTTTGACAAAGGATTGAGAAGGAGGCCTGCTATCCAAAGAGATGTTTTCAGTGACGCTATGATACCCCACCACTTTCAGGATCCCCAGGAACGTAGGCAGACCAGCAGGACCTAAGAACGGATACAAGAATGTAAAACATCAACTATGGGCTAGGGCAGGTTGATTTCAGGTAATTAATCAATTCAATGTTGATTATATAGCGCCAAATCACAACACCACGGTTCATTGCGCTTTTATAAAAAGAGCAGGTCCAGACCATCTTCTGGATGTATTTACAGAAACCGGGAAAATTCCCACCAAGAGGCAAGCAGCAGGCGAAAGATCGGCAAGGAACAAACTGAGCCAGTAGAATACCTCAAGCTCCATCAAGAGGGAAAGTCTCAGCCTACTCTTAAATGTGGAGACATCGATGGTGTAGGCCTTCCAGAACCAAACGGGAAACCGGGTGGGAGCTTGATAGCTGAACACTCTACTCACATTCTACTTTTGGAGACTTTAGGAACCCAACCAAGGAAAACTATGCCATTATGGAGAGCAGCTTGCTCTGGGGGTGGATAATAAGGTACAATTGAGCCTATTTAAGATAAGAGGTGCTGTAACAGTGAAGCACTTTGTAGGTGAGAAGAAGGATTAAATTCTTTCTGGATTTACAGGAAGCCAATGCAGAGAGCCAGGAGATGTGGTCTCTTTTTCTGGTCCAGAGAACACGTGCTGCAGCTTCTGGATCCGGAGATCTTTATGGATTCTTTCAGGACTGCTAATAAAGAATCGAGTAATCCAGCTTAGAAGTAACAAATGCGGGACCTTTTTTCAGCCATATTTGACACAGGAATACTCCGAATCTGAATGTGAGTACCACTGGGGAAAGCTCGGCAGGCCGGGCCACGATCACATCAGGCGATTTTTCCATGAATGTCATGAGAGGAGTTAACTTCACGACCAGAGTTTGATTCTGCGAAGTCAATACATATAACAAAGAAATGTGTTTCAGCCTGTTTCGGAACAGGGGACCTTTGCGTGTTAGGCGAACGTGAAATCCCCGACACTACTGAAACTGACTGCTGAAAAGCAGCTTATCTGCATATTTGGGGAAAAAGGAACCATATTTTATGTTACTGCAAACTGTTCAAAAAAGCTACAAATAGAGATTTTAAACTCGATTCAGTCAACAGATGCTTGCAGGATTTTGAATGATAGCAAATAGTAGTAACCTAAAATATTCTCCCATGGCATTGACTGGGTCTTAATGTGGAATAGCGCCACTATTTTTGAGTGCCAAAAATTAGCTTGGGCATTCTCGTAGTATATAATGCGACGATCCTCCGCCTCGCACGCGGGAAGGAGGGGTTCGATTCCACGACGGGGAGATTTTTCTACCAGCTAAAACAATGCCAGGCTCGAGGAAGGAAGTCCGGCGAAGCGTGGGACTACTCGGGAGAAGTGGGCTTGGCTCAAGCTGGTTCAGCATGGAAGGAGAACTCCTTATCCGAAATGGGAATGTTTCAAGTATTTGAAAGAGCACATACCCGGACGTGAACAACCGTCACAAGGGCCATGAAGGAGTTGGGAGAGTGTCAATCTAGACACTTGGAATCCTATGGATGCTCTTTGCAGACTATGTGGGCATTGGGCTTTATAAGGATTGATTTACAGCTTCCACGGGGGTGAAGCATGACGGGGGAAAGCGCGCTGCCTTGGCTCAGGCTGGTCAGCATGGGAGGAGAACTTGACCAAAGGGGAATATCGTCACAGTCGATGATAAAAGCATATCTACTGAGACAGAACAGAACCTACAACGGCGGCAGCAGAAGGTGGGAGAGTGTCAGTCTGCGGCACCTAGAATTCCGTCATCTGCTCTTTCCAGATTTAGGTTGTTTGGCGGCGTCATCGTCAACAAGTGATGATATACAGCGAGCACTGGGCAGAGTGAATGTCCAGTGCAAGCAGTCGTAATCACAGTCAGCCATCCAAATCTCAAAGCTCAGGATTTTATCCCATCGTGGTGCGGAGTCAATGCTGTCCCAAGTGAAGACGTTCTTGCCCTCTCAAACAACTATCAAACAGTGCAACTTGTTCCAACACAAAATCCAATACTACTGAAACTTTGGTGGTCGCATCGCTACTCCAAACGGAAGGACTGGGGTTTTATTTCCCGAATTGGGAGAGATCTGGTAGCTGCTGCAATTATTTCTTATTATCAGTGGTGCTTAAAAGCGTCCAATAATGATTCTTCAGCGATCCAGAATGCGCAAGCACGTGTTCTGCTAGGACCCAGGAAAAGAGATACATCTCTCCTGGTTTGCGATCTCTGCATTGGATTCTGAAATAGAGTTAGACGTGAACAAAGCAGGAATAGGTTTCTGCATCATTTTTAGCCAGGATATTCCGAATAATTCGGTAATGGAAGTAAATTACTACTCCACTAGGAAATTGATTTTGCTATTACATCGGTTGAAAATAAAGATAGCACTAATAATCTATAATTGGACCACCATTACAGAGATAAGTCCTTTGTGTGAGGCAATAGACAAACTGAACCCTAAATCAGGGACTCAAAACCTCAAAGAAGATGTTGCTATGCAGAAAGTAAAAAGTCACACAGCGTCTTGGGACAACTGCTCTAAGCTGGTTTAAGTCTTATTTATCAGATCGATCTCAGTTTGTACATGTTTACGATGAATCCTCCAGTCCCACAAGGATCTGTGCTCGGTCCAATCCTGTACCCTTTATATACAAAAGTATTGTCGCTTGTGTACAAATTGACCTGAAGTGCCGCTG
>NC_045737.1:4267192-4271478 GCF_008692095.1 Etheostoma spectabile
CTAATCAAGATTTATTTACAAGAAATGGCTCATTTTAAACCCAACAACTTTTGTAATAATGTTTCAGTGCAAAGAGAAACTGTCAAAAAGTATTCTAATATTCACAGCTTGGTAAAGTTTATTGAGTCAATTTTTGCAAAGACATATGTGTTGTCGCCTTGTCATGTGAGCTTCACCTTCAATTAGGTCTCAGGTGTGTATAAAAACAACCCCAGTACACTAGACCTTCACATCAAAAAAATATTTGTTTGTACAGACACTGTAAATAGAGGCCTGAAGATTAGTCTGGTTAACCACCCGGTGGCGCGGGCCGTCCTGAGCCTGGACTCTGAGCAGCCGGAGGAAAGTGGCTGGGCAACTGTTGAAGCAGAATAAGTCGTAAGCTTCAAAGGCCATGGACCAACACCAGCTTGTTCCCGTTTCTAACAGATTTTCCCATCACAGATATACCCGCTGAGAAACCAACTCTAATTATGGCAGCTCTATTTGAGAAACGTGAAGTTAGCGAAGCCGGCAGCCATAGTTACTTAAGTGCATCCCGGGGCCAGGGCGGGCAACAGGTCTTATCTGAAATGCTGGCTAAGGATAAACGTAATCAGCAAGATGTATTCACGTTGGCGTTAATGACTCCGGTACGCCAAACGGAGGTCACTAAGATTATGTATATCGGTGTGGACATACGCAAATCAATGCAGGACACCGTAGTTTCTTGGACCCCGCCAAATCTTACCAGTATGAGACATGTATAGCCGATGTCATCATTTTGCCGTGGCTATCGAGGTGGTGTCCAGATAATGATGTGGGCTTTGTGGATCACGGCAGTCTTTCTGGGGAAGACCTGGTCTGATTGGAGAGACGGATTCATCACACTTGGGATGGAGCAGCCTCATTTCTAGAAACCTTGACAAGTTTATTAGTGGACTATCCTTGACAATCCAGAGTTGGGACCAGGAGGCAGAGTCCCAGTCTAACACATTCTCTGCCTTCTATTTCAGCAGTTACCACCCAAAACCCTACGCAGAGTTACAGTCCAACACACTTCTCTGCTCCTCCATTCCAGGAGTTACCTAGTCAAAACCCCTAATGACGGTGTCTGCCCACCCAACCATCAAATTATTTAAATCTAAGGTAAACAGAAGAGGGGCTGTGCATGAAAACCTCATAACAATTAAAACAAAGTGCAATAGTGCAAAGAAAAGGAGAATTAAATGTGGACTCTAAACATAGATCTCTCTCTTTAAAGGTGTACTAGTAAATGAATATATCAGTTCTAATATTGATTTATTTTGTCTTACTGAAACTGGCTGGGTGATGGAGAATATGTTAGTCTAAATGAATCCACCCCCCCCAGTCATATTAATACTCACATCCTCGAGGCGCAGGCCGAGGAGGTGGAGTTGCAGCGTCTTGATTCTAGTTACTAATCAGCTCTAAACCTAAATGATTTATAACGATTTGAAAGTCTTGTTCTTAGTCTTTCACACCCAAGTTGGAAATCAATGCAACAGTTCTATTGTGTATAGTGTACCGAGCACCTGGTCCATACCTGAATTCTTATCTGAAATTGCAGAGTTTTTGTCAATTTTGTCCTCAAAAAGGACAAAGTTCTTATTGTAGGGGATTTTAATATTCATGGGCGATGAGAATGATAGCCTTAGAACTGCGTTTATCTCTCTTTTAGATCTTACTGGCTTTTCTCAAAGTGTTCATAACCAATTCACCGTTTTAATCAACCCTTGACCTTGTCTGGTATTGGGTTGAAATGAACATTAATAGTGTTCCCACAGAATCCCTTTTTATCTGACCACTGGTTGATAACTTTTGAGTTTATACTGCTGAACTACACGCCATTAGGCAAAAAACTCTATACAAGAAATCTATCTGATAGGGCTGCAGCTAAATTTAAGGATGGTGATTCCATTAGCATTTAATTCATTACCAAGTCCCAAAGTAACGGAGGACTCCTATGCTAATTTCAGTCCCTCCCAATTGATCTTTGTTGATAGTGCAGCAGGCTTGCTGCGAACGACACTCGACTCGTTGCCCCTAAAAAAAAGGAAAAAAAAAATAATAAAGACGGTTAGCTCCATGGTATAGCACTGAAACTTGCAAATTAAAGCAAATATCATGGAAACTTGAGAAGATTTGGCGCTCCACCAAAATGGAAAATTCTCGTTTAATTGGCAAGACAGTCTAAAACGTAAGGAAGGCCTCCGTAATGCCAGAGCAGCAAACTATCGTCGTTAATAGAGGAAAATAGGAACAACCCAGGTTTTTTCAGCACGTAGCCAGGCTAACGGAAGTCAAAGCTCTACTGAGCCAAGTTTCCCAAGCTCTTAGTAGTAACGACTTTATGAGATTCTTCATGCTAAAATTTTAACTGTTAGAAACAAAATTCACCCAGACTGCTTTTAAAGGCATTGACTAATCTCTAACTCAGGAACCTTAGAAACAGCTGTAACACCAGATATATGTTAGACGCTTTGCTTCACTTGATTTATCAATTAATTCAATTATTTCTTCATCTAAACCATCAACCTCCCTCTAGACCCCATCCCAAAGAAGTTTTACCCTTAGTCAACACTTTTCTACTAGATATAACTAATCTGTCTTATTAACAGACTATGTACCACAGTACTTAACGTAGCTATTATTAAACCTCTTCTGAAAAAGCCCAACCTTGATCCAGATGTTCAGCCAACTATAGACCTATATCCAACCTTCCATTTCTCTCTAAGATTCTTGAGAAAGCAGTCGCCAAACAGCTGTGTGACTTTCTGCATAGCAACAGCTTATTTGAGGATTTTCAGTCAGGATTTAGAGTTAATCATAGCACAGAGACAGCACTTGTGAAAATTACTAATGACCTCCTAATTGTATCAGACAAAGGACTTATCTCTGTACTTGTGTTATTAGATCTTAGTGCTGCATTTGATACCATTGACCATCAAATCTTATTACAGAGATTGGAACATTTAATTGGCATTAAAGGAACTGCTCTAAGCTGGTTTAAGTCTTATTTATCAGATCGATCTCAGTTTGTACATGTTTACGATGAATCCTCCAGTCCCACAAGGATCTGTGTCGGTCCAATCCTGTACCCTTTATATACAAAAGTATTGTCGCTTGTGTACAAATGACCTGAAGTGCCGCTGAAATATATTTCTAATCAAGATTTATTTACAAGAAATGGCTCATTTAAACCCAACAACTTTGTAATAATGTTTCAGTGCAAGAGAAACTTTCAAAAAGTATTTAATATTCACAGCTGGTAAAGTTTATTGAGTCAATTTTTGCAAAGACATATGTGTTGTCGCCTTGTCATGTGAGCTTCACCTCAATTAGGTCTCAGGTGTGTATAAAAAACAACCCCAGTACACTAGACCTTCACAATCAAACTGCACTAGACGTCTGCACAAACATGCCTAAGATTCACCCTGAGACTAAAGTTTTGATTATCAAGAGGTGAAGACCAGATCCACTGCTGATGTGGCAGACACCTTCAATGTGTCTCAGGTCAAGTACAGAAGATTAAAAAAAAAAACATCTGAGCACTGGAGATGTTTTTGACAAGCCCAGGTCAGGCAGACCCTGCAGACAAACTGCTCGAGAGGACCGTTTGTTGGCTCAAAAATCCAAGCCAGCCCATTTTCCACTGCAGCGAAGCTCCACCAGACCTGGTCCCCTGAAGTCCCTTTGTCAACCAGAACGGTTTGTCGGATTCTGTCTGAAATGGCCTCCATGGTCGAATCAGTGCCCAGAAGCCAGCATTAAACAAAAGACAATTGAAAAAACCGTGTGGCATTTGCCAAGGCCCACAGCCTGCTAAAAGGATGGACGCTGGAGAAGTGGAAGAAAGTGGATTTTTCAGATGAATCTTCTGTTGAATTACACCACAGTTGCCGCAATATTGCAAAACCTACTGGAGCCGCATGGATCCAAGATTCACCCAGAAAACAGTGCAAGTTTGGTGGCGGAAAAAAAAAACATGGTCTGGGGTACGTCCAGTATGGGGGTGTGCGAGAGATCTGCAGGGTGGGGGCAACATCAATAGTCTCAAATACCAGAAATCTTAGCTACTCTATATTCCCAAACGTAAAAGAGGCCAAATCTGCAGCAGGATGGTGCTCCATGATTCCATTCCACTTCAAAGTTCCTCAGGCGAAGAAGATCAAGATGCTCCAGGATTGGCGACCCCCGTCACCAGACATGAACATCATGGAGCATTTGTGGGTGTAGGATAAAGGAAGCATGGAAGACCAAACCAAAGAATATGGATTGAACCT
>NC_045737.1:4271503-4271893 GCF_008692095.1 Etheostoma spectabile
CTGGGAGGCATGCAAGACTGCTTTCCTAGCTATTCCTAATGACTTCATCAATACATTGGATGAATCCTTGCCAAATCGCATGGATGCAGTCCTTCAAGCTCATGGAAGTCATACAAGATATTAAATTAGAAAAATTTGAATCTCACAGCACCACCATTTAATTTGCTGACATATTTTAGTATTGTAGTAAATATGTTCAATTTATGTATAGGCGACAAAACTTGTCTTGCCAAAATTTGACCTTTCTGTCTTGTTTAAATAATAAATCTTTTTTTAGTGAATCTAATTTATTTCAGTGCATTGAACATCATTTGGGAGGGTTTTAGCTTTTCATATGAGCTATTTCTTATACCAAATGATTAACTAAAAGTCAGGTTAATAGCAGGTGTT
>NC_045737.1:4271903-4271990 GCF_008692095.1 Etheostoma spectabile
AAAATAGATAAGCGACAATACTTTTGTCAGGGGCTGTATGCTTCCTTTAGGCAACATTATCAGGAAACACTCCATAAACTTTCATTG
>NC_045737.1:4272000-4273784 GCF_008692095.1 Etheostoma spectabile
GATGATACTCAATTATATCTATCGATCAAGCCGGATAAAACTAATCAGTTAGCTAAACATCAAATGTGCCTTCAGGATGTTAAAATCTGGACGACCTGTAATTTTCTAATGTTAAACTCAGATAAAACTGAAGTTATTGCTCTGGGGTCCAAGCACCTCCGTGACACATTATCCAGCACCACTGTGAGGAATCTTGGAGTTATCTTTGATCAGAACATGTCCTTTAATTCTCACGTAAAGCAAATTTCAAGGATTGCCATTTTTACCTACGTAATATTGCAAAAAATCAGGAACATCCTGTCTAAAAATGATACAGAAAAAGTAGTCCATGCATTTGTTACTTCTAGGCTGGATTACTGCAATTCTTTGTTATCAGGCAGCTCGAAAAAATCCATAAAGATTCTACAGCTGATCCAGAACGCTGCAGTACGTGTTCTGACAGGAACCAGGAAAAGAGACCACATGTCTCCTAGCTTCTCTGCATTGGCTTCCTGTAAAATCCAGAAGAGAATTTAAAATCCTTCTTCTCACCTACAAAGTTCTTCATGTTCAGGCACCATCTTATCTTAAAGAGCTCATAGTACCATACTACCCCACCAGAGCAATGCACTCCAAGAATGCCAAAGAGGGAGAATGGGAGCCAGAGCATTCAGCTATCAGGCTCCTCTCCTGTGGAACCAGGTTCCACTTTGGATTCAGGATGCAGACACCATCTCCACATTTAAGAGTAGGCTTAAGACTTTCCTCTTTGATAAAGCTTATTGTTAGGGCTGGCTCAGGAGAGTCCTGAACCATCCCTTAGTTACGCTGCTATAGGCCTAGACTGCTGGGGGACTTCCCATGATGCACTGAGCACCTCTGTCTTCCTCCTTTTCTCCATCTGTATGCAACCGCATTCCATTAACGCATGTTACCAACTTGACTTCTTCCCTTTCCCGGAGTCTTGTGCTCTCTCTCCCCCGAAGTCTTGTGTTCTCTCGCCCCTCCCCTCTCTCCTCCTATCGCTTCCTGCAGGTGTTTCTGGCTCTGGCTCTGGATCGGAGTCACAAGCTGACTCCATGTTCCTGTTGACACTCTTTGCTACAATTTTCCATGTCTATCTCTGTCTGTCTGTCTGTCTGTCTGTGTCTCTCTCTCTGCCTCTCTCTCTGTCTCACTCTCTCTCTCTGTGTCTCTTTCTCTCACCCACGCCCATGGTTCTGCTCGAGGTTTCTGCCTCTCAAGGAAGTTTTTCCTTGCCTCTGTTGCCTAGTGCTTGCTCTTGATGGGAACTGTTGGGTTTATGTAAATAAAGTCAAAGAGTACGGTCTAGACCTGGGGCCTGTTGCACGAAAGTAGAATAAAGATATCCAGGATAAGTGAAAAAGCGCAGCTTGACTTAGTGTGATCTGCTCATCGCGGCTTAATCGGTTGCACGTTTGCCGAGCCAGGACGAACAGGTGAAGCTATGTCAAGCCAGGTGTAGATAGCCAGGATAAGTGCACCTTCACGGCTTTCTCAAATAGACCACGTTATCGATCACAGATTTACTGATGCAGAATTGAGAAGACGCATGCGCCACATGTTTCACCCAATGAGCAGCAGCTTATGTGGAAAGTAACGAGGAGGTGAAAAATATTATTTAGCCTTTGCTTCAAAAGTGAACAGAGGGAATAAAGTTCCTCGGGAAATGGACCCTAACGACTCTAGGCTTAATTTCAAACCCTTATTCACAATGCGAGAACATGTTTTACAACCATATGCACAGATCTCTATAAGCTATATCTAATTCTTTGTACAATTAA
>NC_045737.1:4273794-4299060 GCF_008692095.1 Etheostoma spectabile
GAACAATCAGAAAGGGACAACAACTAGAAAAAGAAGTGGGTGACTTTAATACACGCTGTGAGCATTTGTAAAACAATATTTATGGTTTGTTCTTCTGACAAGTGACTGCACCAAAATAAAAAGATTAAGAAGCATTGTGGTGTTCCCGGTGTGATGAATGTAAACTACACTACATACGTACTGTATGTAGGCCACGTTATTGGTCCAGGAATGTGAGACTAATTGAGAAGGTTATGAAACCAATGTAAGCTATAATAAAAAACAGTGTGCCTATATATTTAGGAGTAACACAAACTGTCCTTTATTAGAGAAGGATAAGCAACAAGAAAATTAATCATGAATGTATCAGTCTCTGACCAGTCTGCCATTATTATCATTTGGGAATATCGCCACATTAATATCGGAGAGCGTCCTGTATGAACCTGAAGCTGAGACCACGGACGCTGCGCTGCTCATCTCTACTTTTACAGAGAGAGTGGACGCTGACGCGACTCGCAGGTCTGCCGGCAGGCGGCGGTCACCGGTCACCGGTCACTGGCCACAGGGCAACGGCCACACGCCAGGCAGCCTCGAAACAGTACCGTCCCACCGGGAAAAGTCCCACTCCGCATCTGGGTGCCAGTGCAACTATTTAACCATCTGAACAAGTGTAGTAGGGTTTAAATCAAACTCGCGAGAACAATAGTGACAAGTAGGCTAATGGATGTTAATAAAATTAAAGCAGAACAGACGGAATAACTGTCAAACAGGTTTATTCTGGATCAGAAGGCAGCTGATTTGACACATGAGACTCCAGGATTAATCTTAGCCTGGCTGTTAGCCTGCTCCGGACCAGGCTAGCCGCAAAGAATAAATCTCCATGGTTACTTGGCTGGGTTTAATTCAATCCTTTTTCCTGCAACCGAGTCAAAGCTAAATTCATCCAGGATAACTTGGATATCCCGGCTTAATCCCTTATCCTAGTTTCGTGAAAAATGATAATGTTATTAATAATAATTAAATTAATAATAATGATAGTAATGATTATAATGATAATAATGACACCAATAATTATAAAATTAAGTTTAATAACAACAACAATTATTACAACAACAATAAAAGTAATGACAATAGGAACTATTACAATCATGAACCGGTCTGGGTCTCAGGTACGGATTGTATTAAATCTCTCTTCAAGGAACATGGCATTGCTTTTTAAGTGGAGTTCATCAACACAAAGTTTGAAGGTAATTTAATGGTGGTAGGCAATGGTGTTAATTAATACCAAGGTAATCATAACTTTTATATCAATACACGTCTAACTTTAAAGAAACAGTGCAACATTTTGGAAAATCCTCTTGTTTACTGTTTTACAGTCAGAAGATGTGCTGTAAAGAGATCAGCCCATGACATATTTAACCAAGACTATAACAATCCTCTACAGCTGTAAGAAAAGCAAGGTAGTGTTTTGAGACTACTACATCACTACATGTTGGGTTTCTGTGCTCACTGCAGGACTCCAGCAGAGGAGACTAGCGCTCCGGAATCCAAGGTCAATCCTTCACACACCAGAGGAGACCAACCTAACACAGGACCCGACACGCCGCACAGCACACCATCTGATAGCACAGCTGAGAGGTCAAGTTTCTAAATCAGTGACTTCTTTTAAATCCCTTCTTAAAACACATTTTTATAGACTTGCTTTCATGTGATGCAGTCTTTTTATCCTTTTTATCCATTTGCCTTTTCTCTGTTTTTCGCCACTCCTCCTATAACTTGCTATTTGTACTTATCTTCAATCTATTTGTGAATTTCCTTTTTTATGTACAGTATATGTTTTAATGTACCTTTAGAGCTGTCCCATATTTTAATGTGTATGCATGGGTATGTGTACTGATGTGCTGTTTATATTTATGTTTTGTTTCTTCTTTTGTTTCTTCTGTTAAAGCACTTTGTACGCTGTTTTTATAAGTCCTATACAAATAAAAGTTATAATTATTATATCATATATTCTGTCCTTTATACTTTTACAAAGGACAACAAATCTCAGAACTGATAAGAGATAAAAGGGCTCCACGATATAAGGAAAATATCTAAATGCAATTATTTTGACTGATGCTGCAATGGCAATATGATTCGCGATAATGGAACAAATGATCATTTATCATTTCATAATTCTAATTTTCATTGGAAGTATTCAAATTAAAAAAGTAAAAATGATTATAGCATGATTTATGCAAGGATCTGTACTAAACAAAGATTTATTTTTCTTCAGTCAGTAGGATACTGTGCGTAGGCCGGGACATGTCTGCAGCACCACAGTACTTCATTTAGAATGGTGGACGCATGTTTTGCCTTTAACAAATAATGCACCCCAACCTCCACCCACGGCCCTGCAATTTGTCATTGCATATTGCGATTTAAATAAAAGTGCGATTAATTGTGCAGCCCTGACAGATAACAATTTGAGCCAATTTGTTTGTGTGCAGCTGGATAAATGGAGGCCCCACACATATTTACATACTGGTTGAGTCTGCCCAAAATAGAAACTACACCATACAAGAGTGCATTAGTAAGAATATGTAAGTTGTAGTTTTTTAACCAGAGCTTTTAGTCAGTTTGGATGTGTATTTCTTTACTAATTTCAGGTATATTTGTAATGCTTACAATGAAGCCATTTGTATTAGCCATGAGCATATACATTTTTGTGTTACAGTGTAATAATGAAAAAAACATAATCAGTAGTCAAAGTAAGTTTCCTTATTAGCAAATAAAAACAGATCTGATGAAAAGGTCAATTTGTAAGATTTTTACATTTTCAATTACTATTGTGTTTGTCAAATGCCTTTTTTGCATAATGTGTAATTAATACCTTCATTTTTTCAAAATGTATTGAATATACACAAAACATGGGATTTTAAGCAAAACAACCTAACCAAAAGAAATGTATCATGTACTGATTAAGTCCACACAATGCAGTGTACAAGTTTATAGAGCGCAAGCCCGTCCCTTTGAGCAAATTGCAAAAACAAAACCATGCTGACTCTTGGCCCCCCCCCCCCATGGGACATGATGACACCTTCAGGTCAGAACCTGGGACACGTTGAGACACCTTGCAGTGCCCCAGGGACGGGCAGCTGCTTATCATTCAGTGTGCTGTCTCTGTGTAGTGTCTTCTTGCAGGCCTACTCTCAGTACAGAGGTAGCAGATCATACACCACACACTGTGCTCTGGAGAGATCTGGACTCCACTGCTGCTCTGAAAAGGCCTGAGAGCACAGGACCCTGTGGGCAGAAGGAAAGGAAATAGAAAGTTACTGAAACTGTGTGTTAATGGAATTTTACTGTAAGCGTCAATCCTCAAAGTCCAGTCCTACCAGGAAGAAAACAGATACAAAAATTCTGAATGACAGTCAAAAAAGTCTAAAATGCTGAGCTACTAAGTGTAACATTAGAAGTCAGGGTTCGATTAACTCAAAGTTATGGAATAATAAATCAAAACGTTTAATAAATTATACAAAATCATAATTATAAGATAACGAATAATTATGAGCTATTAAATAAGGATTTTTCACTTTTTTATTCATAGTAAACATGCATTATGAGAGAGGAAAAAAAGACTGTCTCATTATTTCAACTAATCAAACTTTTCACTTATCAATTTATAAATGTCATGGATTTAGCATCTCTTGCATCTCGTCAAAATTGTGACATATATATATGTAAAATTCTAGTTTCAGACTACATATTACTATATACAGTACATAGATGGGTCATCAACATGACTCATAAACGGAAAAAAATAGACTGACTATGAAAATAATCTGAAAGGAAACCAGCAAAGCAAAATGAGGAATGAAGATGTTTTTCCACAGCTGTTCATACTTTTTGTGGTTGGTTTGTTACAGAACAATCAAAAGTGAGATAATTTCTCCTAAATTTAAAGGGGTTTAAAAATGGTATGCAATGGGCTGGTCCATAGTCGATCTGTCTGTGCAAATCTATGGTACATGGTAAATATAAATGTAGCTTAGTAGAAGTATTACTGTAAGCAGCATTAAAATGGAAAAACTGAAGTGTAAATACTTTAAAATGACTCCACCACTGTCTCCAGAGGACATGTTCTCAAAATTCCATTTGTTTGGGAAATCAGGGTTTTGGGGGTGCTGCATCACCACCTGGTGGCGAAGCTTTAAAACTGCAATGACAAAAAGTGATAGCTCATGAAAATCTTTGGTTGTTGTTTCTGGTCCATAACATTTTGTATGTCATGTTTGGGGTGTGTAGGATGAAGAGAGGGATACTTTTAGTGATTTTAAACCAAAGAGCATTCCACTCAGTCAAAGAACTTGCTTTGTATCAGCTCTACAAACAAGTGTGCCTCTGTTTACCAGTGTCTACTGCTGGATCAGAAAGGTCTATTATACTTCACCACCTGAAAACCTGACTCCGTAACCGTGGTAAAGTTGGTTCTGTATTGGCCGTTGGACATTTTGCACTTTTGAAAAAACTATTATGCAGCTTGCCCTTTTGACCTATTCATGTCAAAACACTTTTGTTGCACTCAGCTAACTCTCTTACACATTGCACAAAACTTAGTTTTTCAAAAAACTCATCCTTTGATTTTTAAAATAATTTTATGTAAATCTATTATGCGTTTTGACCTTTTGACCTATTCATGTATTCTTTTGACCAAATCATTGTAAGGTAGAGACACGGTGTCCAACATCTCTTTGTCTTTGCCGTATGGTAGCCTATATTTAGTATGATTGTGATTTATGTATCCCTGTTATGAAGAAACAAATAGCCTGTAACTTTTAAGAATTTGGAAAGAGGTTTAGCATAGTCTGTAACTTTGTGGAACTTGGGCCTTTTTTGGCCTTTATGTGCGGTGTATGAACACTTAATGTACTTGTGTTTGTTTTGAAATAATAATCATACATTGTCATCTAGAAAACCGATCCTGGTGTGTCAAGCTCCTTGTTTTAACAGACATTTTGATTATGCATGTATAGCTATTAATATATTATTTACATTGGTTGCACCATGTACGTAACATTTTAGTTAATATGCACACATTCACATAGATTTAGATTTAGCCTACATTTTTCATCGCTGGTTTTTGGAGTTCGCTATGCAGGCCATGTTGGGATAGGTGTATTGTGAAAAAGCTTAACGTGGTTTAATGTACAGTATATAAACAACAATCAATGATTACCAAATTTCTCTCTCATAATGCTCCTCAAAATCATTGGAAACTGTCAAAAAATCTAACTTAAAGTCCAATTAGTAGGGGCGTTATCTGACATTATGCATTTCTGCTTCATTAGTGGTTATGAAGAGCAATAGGAGAGACATTTGGTAATCACTGATCATTGTTTGGGTACATTAAACCATGTTAAGCCAATGTAGAAGAAAAAGTTAATGTGAGATCATTTCTATAATCGTTGGATTGTGTTTTTTTTTTTTAATAATAATAATAATAATACATTTTATTTATAATGCCCTTTACATTTCACAAGGAAATCTCAAAGGGCTACAATTAATAGGGAGTTAAAAACAGTTTCCAGAGTACAATAACAATTTACAAGCAATAATAAAACACCATAAAACTAAAATTAAAACAATAACTATTTAAAAGGCCTTTTGAAATAATAGTGTCTTTAGGCCCTTTTTAAAAGTCTCCACCGTTTGTGGGACCCTCAGGGACTCTGGGAGTGCGTTCCAGAGCCGAGGGGCGACTGCCTGGAAGGCCCTGTCTCCCATCGTAGACAGTTTAGTCCTAGGTTGGAGCAGGCGATAGGTGGAGATGGAGGAGCGGAGGTTTCGTGAGGTGGTGTGTGGGGTGAGGAGTTCACTGAGGTAGGTAGGGGCAGTTCCATGAATGCACCGGTGGGTAAGTAGACAGATTTTGTATTGAATTCTTTGTTTAATGGGCAGCCAGTGGAGGGATTTCAGGACCGGGGTGATGTGATCATATTTGCGCCTTCTCGTCAGGACCCGGGCAGCGCAATTTTGAATATGCTGGAGCTTTTGCAGGCTCCTGCCAGGGATCCGACGAGGAGGGCAGACAGTGTTTGTGACAAAATAGGGCCATGAGTAATTTTGTAATCATTGATTGTTGTTCTTTAAGTTTTTTCCTTAGTAGGCTCTTAGGAAGCAGAAATGCTTACTGTCAGACAATGTCCGTGATAATTGGACTTTGGGTTCATTTTTTTGAGAGTTTTCAGAGGTTATGAGGAGCAATATGAGAGAGAAGTTTGGCGATCACTGATTGTTGTTTAGGTACATCAACCCATGTTAAGCTTTTTCAAGTTGAGCGTTTTAGAATGTCCTGATGGGATATAGTTTGTACACTTCAGCTGTACTTCATGGAGAGGAGGGGCGAGTGTGTGGTCTGCAGAATATTGAACCTGTGTACCATAGTATCTTTAAAATCTACGTGGACCGTGGCTCCCCCTGCCACAGCACCCACTGCCAAAAATCTCCAGGGGATTGCTCAGCAAGTTTAATAGCAATTAAGGCTTACACTTGCTGAGTACAAATGATTTCAATCCTCCATCCCATAGCTTCTTCTAATCCCACTCTTAAACCTAAAGTATCAGTTATTCCTTCATGATCCCGGAGGAGGAAGCCTTTCATTTCGGAGATTGCATATTCTGCTCTGTAACACCCTCCTGAATGGTGTTTTTATTCTTCCTAAGTCTGTAGTAATGTTCATTGCCTTATTTCTATTTGTAGAGCACATTGTGACATTCTGCTCCTGAAAGCTGCTATACAACTAAAGTTAGTTGTTCATTGTCTTTGTTCATAATGGACACAGAAGTCATATGCCCGCTGGTTGAATTATCATATCAATCACACATCACACATCACACAAGACGAGGGTGTAATATGCTTTTCAATGTCTTGCTTTTGGGCCACTCTTGTATACAGAATCAAGGGAGCAATAATAAGAGCAGAGCCATCCACTCCAAGCATAACTGTGTTTCCATGTGTTGCAATAAATAGTTAAATCTGTGATGAGAGTGTACCTGACTGAACTTACTTTCTTACTACTAGTAAGATATAACTGTCCAATAACCCTATGGTGCTGTGTAATGAACATTGGGGTCTGTGTAGACTGTAATGCTTGGAACAGGTATTTCAGTCTTGTTCTCTTACAGAAATTCTTGCACTTCACTTTATTGGCAGTCTAAACTAAATGTAATAACAAGCATTACCAAGGATGAAGTATGCAGCTGCACTGAGGGAGAGGATGATGAGGAAGATGGTGCCTAGACCCAGATCTCCCATGGCACAGGCATTTGGACAGGCACAGTGGCTCTCCACCCAGATCTGCAAGGGTTCCCCAGTGCGGAGTTTCTGGTCCCGGATCAAAGAAGTGGACTGGTTTGGATTGCAGTGGTAATGCACTACTGTCAGCGGCTGCCCCGCATGAACTGGAACAGGAGAAGAACAACAAAATGATCAGTGACATAATTTGTTAGTTGTTAAATATAAACATGTTGGTGTTTGAGCTCACCAAAGTATGAGACAGACAGCATCTTCAGGGTGTCATTGTAGTGGAATTCATTCCCGTCATGTCTTCCATAAGTGATATAGCGGCTAATGTAGCTGTTGAGCCTGGCAAGATATAAAATAACATGGCAAGATATAATATAACAATAGAGGATTGGAACACTTTTTAAAAGATACCATTCAAGGTGAGAGAAACATTAAAGATGCTTTGATGCAAGCAAGAAAAGCAAGAGCTGCTTGGATATGGTGTCTTTGTGATGGTGTTCCAAGGCGAGAAGGTGGGCGGAGCATCCACATTGTTAAGGACTCCTTTGCATCGTCAGCAGGTGTTTTGGGTTCATTAGTGTTTTGCCCCTTAACCTGTATGCTTCACCTAAGTGGGGCAGCAAAGAGCATTTAGCGTTCACCCGCAGTGGGGTTCCAACTGTGGGCTCTCTTCAGCCACAGCCATCTTGAGCTAGTCTCGGCTGCCAGAGCAATTTCCCTGGTGGCTTTCTTCAGATGTTTTGGATCCAGGCCCACCTTCTGTAAGAAAAAGTGCAAAGATGTTGCTGGGAAACCGCGACAGCCGACTTTGATAGAAAACATGGTTGCATTCACAAGAAGAGCCTCCTCGATCAAGTCCTGTTTCTTAGCCTTCTTGAGTGTGTGCGAGATAGCTAGCCTGTCCTCCCATGGAACCGTAAGTTCAGCTGCTAAGATGGTCTTGGTGCTCCTGACCAGGTCCGGACGGAGTGAGGTCGCTGCGATGTCTTGCAGGAAGACGAGCCTACTTCCCAGGTCCACTTACATCTCCCAGACAGAAGCACCCTGTAGAATGGATGGCTGGTGCTTGGCAGTTGCCTTTACCGTAGTTGCCTTCACGCTGGAAGTTGATGAATTTTGGAGACAGTGGTGCCACATTGTTGTTGGCTTTGACCCTCTGCAGATCCACCCAAAGCTCAACTCTATCTAAAAACTTGCTATTCTCCCCAACATGTGTGTGGGCCAGGGGTCAGACTTTTGTGGGGCCCAAGGCAGAAATTCAGCCCATTACCCCCCCTTCCTGACATCCATTATTAGACAGACACACACAGTGTACATAACCATTTTCCAAGTAATTGAAAAACTGTGAAAACCTTTTTTTTTATAATAGAAAGTGCCCCTTGTGGTCACAACACTAACTTTACACATAACATACAATATAATCAGATAGATAGATAGATAGATAGATAGATAGATAGATAGATAGATAGATAGATAGATAGATAGATAGATAGATAGATAGATAGATAGATAGATAGATAGATCAAGAACAAAAACAAGATCAGTCTTCTTAGACTTTATTCACCTTACTTCGAGAAATGTGGTGCCATGGTCCTACTCCATTACAACATGAAAATATTGTACGTTTTACTCTTTATTTCACTTTTAGTCACAGCTATACTTACTAGTTACTTTTCAAATAGAAATTATATTAATAAGCTTAAAATACCATGCATTGTTGAAGATAAAACCAGCTGTGCTCAATCTTTTGTACTAAAAGTACATTGAGCTGACAGCATTTCTGTATATTACTTTTAGGTTTTGGATGTAAGACTTTTACTTGTAATTGCATTTTATCTGTGGCATAGGTGAGTAGAGAATTCCAGCAGTGACCAAAACCAGAGGCATTGACACAAGTAACATCCATTGTCTCATAACTTTTACATGAATTACCCTGAACTACATTTTGCTTTGAAGTGGAAGTTGTAACAATAGGTAATTTGAGTTAGTATGACAGGATAAAAAGTACAGCCATTCTGCATTAGCCTTCACCTGAATTCAAGACTTGTGACTAAAAAGAAAAAACAGATAGGAAGAATCTTGACGTCATACTATATTCACACTCTAAGTGGACAAACTGCAGCTAAACAGCTTAATATGTCTATTGACATATCCAATCAAAATGGAGATGTTACAGAATCTGAATCTGAATATTTACACTCAATATGAGGTTGGAAACATTCTTACAAAACCATTTCTTTTGATTGAAGTCAACAATTGTGATCAACAACATTATAAACAAATAACTATTATGGACTAATTTAGCAAGATAAAGCTGTTGATATTAGTTTCCTTATTGTTAGTAATCCAATATTTTAGAAAAAAAGCTGGTGTCTTGTTCTTCAAAATTTGATAAGAAAGTACATACAGTATCCCTTATAAAATAATTGCTAAAAAAAGTTCTTTTGTTAGGTAAGGAGTTCTGCCCTACAGCATTTTGAACCTAAAACCAGAATGTAAATGGCTACAAAATTCAGAAAACTAATTCTGAGCCTTTTTCAGAAATAGTGCTTGTCAGCCATTGGTCGATCTTGCATAAATCTTGAATTTTCAAGTCATTAATTCTGCATTTTGGAAATGTCTGCTCTTCCATAGATACATATCCAATTTCATTTGTAATTCCACCTCACCTTTGTAATAATGGTCTTGTGGCTCAGTATTAAAATATGTTGTTGGTGTCTTCTATCCTTACATAATTCAATGCAGAATAACATTTTAAAAAATCACGCTATAAGGGTGCCAGGGAAAGCTAAAGACCCTACAATCACTCCTGGTATGCATCCAACACGCTTCATCGGAAAGGCTATAAAAAGTCAGTTTTACTACACAAGCAATTATTTAAATGTCTTGTCTACTCTACCTGACTATGAGACATGCAGCCACGTTGGTACAGTCGGCTCCTGTCAGGTCCTCTGGCTGGGAGAAGGGCTGGCAGGGGCTGAAGGACAGGAGGATTTCTGCACCTACTGGCATGTTCTCTGCTGACACAGGCTTCAAATGCCCCAGGAAACCCTCGGCATCTCCCATAGCATTCAGGTTTATCACCCCGCTCCCATCCTTCATGATACACTTGCAGTTGTTGATTTTGAAGCAGCCCGACTTCTTAGCGGAGTTCGGATGAGGGGAGAGAAATGAGGAAATTTGAAAACAAACTAAGAGCGTGAGGAAGACAGTTTGAAGGCTCATGGTGACAGTGTGCAGTGCACAGGATAGTGACCAGTGTGTTGTTAGGTAATTAAAGAGCAGCTGACAGCATGGTGATGGTAGGAAAGTAATTAGAATAGATGTGATTGCCATTCCGTGCATTCTTAAGGCCCACCATGTTCAAATCAATGTCTTTCCGAATGCAGCAAAACACCTAGCATAACAGAGGAAGGTCCTAGGATTACTGTTCCTGAGAAACTGATGCACTTGAGTTTGGCAAATATAATTTTGCAGTGTTATGAAAACTACAAACACAATTCCATTCAGGTATCTCCGATCCTGGACAAATAAATCCAAAATTATCTGCATGACTAGATATTGAAAGTATAAAAAAATTAATTTGGGTGGACTGATCCTTTAAGTTATGAGAATTCTCTTCAATGTACATCTATTCTTATTTAATATTGATACCTACATTAACCTAGACACAAACATGTATAACAATCCAGAGGTAACAATAGACATCTTCAAGTTGGTATAGTTGTTGTAGTGATAGTGTCTCAACGTTGGAATGCATCCTCAATCTTTTTTTCACTTATCAGTTGCATCCTTTTCATCCCCATTTAGCTTACTCTGCTTTTGATTCTATGATTCTTCACATTAAAGTAACAAAATGTTGTCCTCTCAATAGCAATACAGCCTTTTCACTCTTTGTGTCATTATGAAAGATGTCTGTCATTATAATGTCATGTCGTGCAATGAAGTTCAGCATTTACACACGTTACATAACAGTTTTTTTTACAATTGCAATGACAATTGTTTCAATACTTTTAACAATTTTACTAAACTCTTAATGCACCAACACACCTACAACACACAACTGGCAAAATGGTTAACTTTATGCTCAAAATCACACATTGTCAACTTAACTCCAATATTAATTTTCAAAATACAAAAATACACTAACATAATACACAATGTCTACCAAAACACTGCAAACATGTCTCAAAATCACATAATTCTTCCAAAACACTAACACAACAGGAACATGTAGTCAGTCATAGCCCAATGTCATAAAAAAAACTGTCTGGTGGAATTACAGAAACTGAATTATTTTATGTGTCAGGTCTTATAAAATAGATATTATATTGTGTACATCATAAAAAAAAGTCATAGAATAGTATGTCATAAAAACGTCTTCTACACCACTGTTCTGTAGAGCATCATCTGCCTGTCTCTTGAGCTCTGAGACATCATCCTCTTCTCCTTCCTTCTGCAGGGAACAGGGTTTGTACCTCCGGCTGTAATGGTACAATGTGGAGAGAGAGAGAGAGAGAGAGAGAGAGAGAGAGAGAGAGAGAGAGAGAGAGAGAGAGAGAGAGAGAGAGAGAGAGAGAGAGAGAGAGAGAGAGAGAGAGAGAGAGAGAGAGAGAGAGAGAGAGAGAGAGAGAGAGAGACCAGTTTGTCTCAGATAAATCAGATTATAGAGTGTTAATTGTAAGGCTAACCCCTTGAGATGAATGAACTCATTTTTGAGGGGGTCAGGCGGGTTCAGCTGGAGTCAAGTTTAATTTGTTATCATTGTATTACCCTTGCTATATATTCATAATAATTGTATGATTGTGATTAATGCAAACCCTATATTCAAAATTATCTGCAGGAGTCAAGCGGAAGTCAATCAGGAGTCATAAACACATGTATTTTATATTGTGTTTTGAAGTTTAAAAAGGAAAAATTATAGCAGTTATGTTTTTGAAAAAGAAAATGTACATCCAGAAATATAGACAATCAAAAATGTCACTATGAGAAAGGTTCAAGAAACTATCTTTATTGATACAGGAATATCTTCTTCTTTTGTTTAACATCAACAACAAACATTAAACATGAGATTGTCAATATATAATGAGGCAATATAAAAACTACATTAGTAGTTCATTGTCTTGGTCTTCTGAGGGGAATGGGCAGAGTAAGAAAGTCCTCAGCCAGAGTAACTTCTACACCACTGTCCTGTAGAGCATCATCTGCCTGTCTCTTGAGCTCTGAGACATCATCCTCTTCTCCTTCCTTCTGCAGGGAACAGGGTTTGTACCTCTGGCTGAAGTGGTACAGCACTAGCCTCTGCGCGCAGCAAGCCCGAGCCACCGCTGCCGCCATCTTAGGTGTACTGTGTCCGTGGTCCACTGCTTTCTCTCTGTGCTCATCCCCAAGGGTGGCCTCGTGAACCAGAACGTCCGCTCCATTGCACAACCTCAGCGGTCCTTCCCCAAGAACTGAGCTGCAGTCTCCTAAGATGCAGACTTTCCTTCCAGGAATGGCTTCTTCCAGCACCTCACCCGGCAAAACAACACGCCCGCTCTCCAGAGTTACAGGCTCGCCAGCTTTCAGCTGCCCATAAAGTGGCCCTGGTTTCAGGCCTGGGGGACACAAAATCAGATCATTCACAATAATACACAAGTTCCATTTAGAAGACACTTTCTTTTTAGAAATAGCTTATTGTACCACAGGAGTGTAATAGTATTAGGTGACCTGTGTACATTAGACTTAATTTGGGTAAATGTCATAGTATAGTGCATCATAAAAATGTCATAAAAAAGTCATAGCATAGAATGTCATAAAAAGTCATAGTACAGTATGTCATAAAAACGTCATAAAAAGTCACAGTACAGTATGTAAAATAAAACCATAAAAAGTCATAGTATAGTATGTCACAAGTGTCATAAAAAGTCATAGTATAGAATGTCATGAAAATGTCATAAAATTATCATAGCATAGTAGGTCATGAAATATCTAAAATGTCACATACTGTCCTACATTTGTTCTTTAAGTCATAGTATGGCATGTCATGAAAATGTCATAGAAAGTCACAGTACAGTTTGTAAAATAAAATCATAAAAAGTCATAGTATAGTATGTCATAAAAATGTCATAGAAAGCCATAAGAGTCATAAAATGTCATAGTATACTATGTAATAAAAAAATTTTAAAGTCAGTGTTGTATGACATAAAATGTAAAAAAGTAATTAAAAAGTCATGTGTAGTATGTCATAAAATGTTGTAGTATAGTATGCTAAAAAAAGTAATTAAAGTAAAAGTATAGTACGTCAAAAAACTGTCATAAATAACTCATAGTATAATATGACAAACAAATTCATAAAAACTCATAGTATAGTATGTCTAAAATGTCGTAGTATACTATGAAATAAAAAAATGTCAGTGTTGTATGTCATAAAAAGTAATTAAAAAGTCATAGTATAGTACGTCATAAAAAGTAGTAGAGTATGTAAAAATGTCATAGTATAGTGTGTCATAAAAAAGTCATGGCATTGTATGTCATAAAAATGTCGTAAATAACTCATAGTATAGTATGTAAAAAAAAAAGTCATAGTATACTATGTCAAATAAATGCCATAAAGTCAGTATGTTATTTCATAAAAAGCCACAGTATAGTATATATGTCATACCAATGTCATAAAAAAAAGTCATTAAGAAATCATAGAATAGTACATCATAAAAGTCATAGTATATTATGTCATAAAAATGTCATTAAAGTTATAGTATCTTATGTCATAAAAACTCATTAAAAAGTCACAGCATAGTATGTCATAAAAAGTCATAATAAAGTCATAGTATAGTACGTCATATAAGTCATAGTATAGTATAACCCATTTCAGATACACTGTATGTGATGGGTTAGAGGAATGGAGCCCAGCCTTGCTCTGCTGCTGTTGAAGCATCTCAATGATGGGACACAGTCGGTGAAGTTGCACTTCTTTGCCGTTCTTCTCATTGTCTAATGAGTAGTGGAGCGGGGACAACTAACGATACAAACGGTATCACATTATGCCACTGGATCATATTACAAGGGAGTTAGTGAAAACAAGATCATGTAGTGTAGTTATACATCAGTGTAGTTATACATTTTAATATAAAATTGGAGTCGTTGAGTAAATTTATACTTTTCTGCCATTTTTTGCTACAACTATTCAAGTAAATAAAAAAGAAATCTAAAAACTGACCTAGTTCCTTTAGGATTTCCGTCTTCAGTCTCCCAGCTCGATCGTGCTCCTGAACGCAAAAACCAAAGGAGGGGATGCGGTGAAACAACCTGAAGGCCTTCACCACAAACTTCTTGTCTTCAAAGAGGAGGTAACAGTCGCTGGAGACGTCCAGGGAGATCGTCCTGCCCTGCTGCTCCTGTGAGTGCAGAGGTCCACACTCCGCTGTCATCTGAAGAGACACAGCACAAAACATAAAGACTGCATGCTTCTGTGTGAGTGAAGAACACTGTCACTGTTCTATTGGGCTGAGGAACATTTTTAAATACGTTTAAATAAATGAATGAAAGTCGAGTTTAAAAATTAGGCCGATTTTCTTTGTTGACATTTGGACGCCGAAGTTTTAAATTACACATATTAACATTGCAAAATGGATGCAGATGTGCATTGACCTCACAGAAAGGGAGGGCTTAAAGTATTATGCATGGGGACAATTTACACATGGATTTTGTTAAATGTCATGAATGCAAAAATATGCAAAAGGTATGTTTGCTAGAAGCCCATTTCATGCTTTGGTAGTTAAGGGTGGAGTTGGGTTAAAAAAGAATCCACACCAGTTTTTTGGACCGGGCCTGATTTTTATGGCTTGACCAAAATTATGGAACTGTATTCATAAGTGAGCTATAAAGACTGGTCTTTTTTTACATCAGTGATAAAATAAATGGAATCCAGAGACTAATATCTGCATGATATATTAATATATCGGTTGAAACCTATTGAAAAGAACTTGTATTGTACTTTACACTATAAAGAGGACTAAGGCGTGATTTATTACCAAGCAGGGATAACATCAAAAACAGTCCCATACCTCCAGACTGAGCTGTCCCTCTTCTGGACACTGGTCAGGTGTAGGCTCCAGCTCATGTACTAGAGTAAAATACATAATATAGATGAGAGCAGAGTACATTAGAATTAAGTACAATGAAACATAAAAAAATCTAAATCAATAAAGTCAAATGGTAAATTTATTTGCTGTGTAAAATACAGCAAATAAGGAAGGCTGAAAAAGTGTTAATTTGATAGCTGTGATAAGGTTAAAATCTTGATGATGTTTTGCAAAATATCATCTTTATTGTAAAGGCTACATGTCCTATGAATTGAATTGAAATTGGAAATTCTGGGTGTTTAAGATATATATAGAGCCAATTTTTTCTTGGTATGGGCAGAGATGCCAAATGTACTCAATTCATGTACTTAAGTAGAAGTACTGATTTAACTTCTTTACTCAAGTAAAAGTAACAAAGTACAGGCTTGGAAATTTACTTCCCATGTTTACGTGGGAAGTCAATTTGGGTATGGGTAGCAGTCCATTGTGTACTACACACACACACTCAACCTGCAGGGGATGTCTTGGTAAATGTTTCATATTCTGTATTGTAAACATGTTTGCTACCTAACGTCAATTGTCCGTTTCTAAAAAGATTATAGTTGGATAAAGTAATTTTGACATTAAAGTGACTAAATTAAATAAGTAGTATGCAGAGTTAGAAAAAAAGTAAATGAATCTGAATAAACTGTAATGTCATCTCTTGAAGGTGGCAGTCAGACACCCAAATGCAAAAAACATGCAATTTCCTGTCAGAATGTGCAACCCATACTTTACATTGGCTGTTTCTGCTAAAACTAATGGATTGCCAGTGGTTTCAAGACTGCAGTAGTGTGGACACAGTAGAGCTCAGTTGTACATTTTGGACCTGCCTGCATAAGGGAAGAGCAGCTGTGATCCTGTGAGGCCAAGTGTCACTCTTAGAAAGTGCCGGAGGCCCCGGGGCCCATAGATGTCCACACAGTTCAGATTCTGCTGCTCGGGGTTGGTGTTAAGGCTCACAGTGCAAAGGAGACCAGGCAGACCAAACAGGTGATCTCCGTGCAAGTGGGAGATGAAAACCTTGGTGATTCGACCTGGGTAGAACCATATGAAGCTGGTATAATGGCAGTTTGGAGAAAGAACAGTTTGTCTCAATTAAATAAGATTATGGAGTGTTTATAGGAAGAATAAGCCCTTGAGATGGGGGGGTCAGGCGGGAGTCAAAAGTATATTACATAATTTAGTAAAATCTCTAGTTACACAATAAATTGGGTAAAAAGTGAGTACCGGTGTCATAAAATGTCTTATTGTCTAAAATGTTGAAGTATACAATGTCATAAAAACTGTTAAAAATGTCAGTGTTTTATGTCATAAGTCAGAAAGTACAGTATGTCATGCAAATTTCATAAAAAGTCATAGTATAGTATGTCATAGAAATGTCATAAAAATAGTATAGCATGTGAAAGAAAGTCATAGGATAGTATGCCATATGTCATAAAAAAAATCCTAGTGTAGTATGTCATAAAAAAGTCATAGTATATGTCATAACAAGTCTAATTAAGCTAACTTCCCCACGGAACGAAAAAGTAAGTAAGTACTTACAAGTAATCAAATTATGTTTTTAATAACTTTGGTATTGGAGTTTGGTATTGAAATAACTGTTTATTCAGGCTGTATTTGAGAACTTTAAAAATGTTGTTTTAGTTTCCCACGACGAGGAGTTGTAGTGACTCACCGGCTCGGAGTTGGCTCTTCATCAGCTGGGTCTGAGTTCCCTCCCCGCAGTCAAACAGCCAGCACTCCCCCTGTGTCCGCAGCACCAGGGCCGAGGCGCCGCGCTGAGGAGACGGGTAGGCCGAGCCGGTCCCCAGGAACGTCATATCCATGCTCATTCTTCTAAAATTACAAGGCAACGGGTGGAAACTGTCTACTAGCTAGAGTAGAAGAGGCATGCTAGCCTGTCACTGCCCAATGTGAGGAGACTGCAGATTTAAGTCGCGCATGCGTCACTTTGCATGAGCTAGCTCCATAGACAGTTAAGGCTAGCTCACAGACCGTTAATAAATATACAATCTATGGGCTAGCTCCATGGACAGTGGCTAGCTCATTGACCGTTAATAAATATACAGTCTATGGGCTAGCTCCATAGACAGTGGCTAACTCCATACAAACAGTCACACGGGGATGACGTCACACTCGCGACGGTGCAACGTTCACGTCAAGTCGGACTATCATAATATAAATTCCGCAAGACATTTTAGAGTGTGCCTAATAGTTAGATAGTGGTATTCGCATGTGCACTAAGTATTAATAACACTAGCTGTATTGACGTACATAGGTCTCACTATCACTGAAAGAGAGAGAATACAATTGTTTAACAATAGCAATAGTGAATGGATGGATGGGCTTACAAGAAACCACAGTTGCATAGGTCAGGACCATAGATACAAGAAAGGAAAGGAACAATTCCTTCAGTTTCAATAGGGCCTTCGCCGCTGTAGGCGCATGGGCCCTAATTAAAAATCAGCAGCCAAAGAGCCAGTGTGAAAACTGATTTTATTCTGCACATCTAACAGCATAAACGCATAAACGCTAAGGCAATATTATTCTTTAACAAAAATAAACTCCAGAACCACAGACTTTAAGGACACAGCACTATATGAAGGCACACTTCAATGAAATATGGAGTTACCTTATGTAAAAACTCATTATAGACGATCACGGTTAGTAACAACAACTGGATAGACACATGACCCAACACGTACTGAGGTCAAATTGTTTTTAGTTTCTTTTAAATACAACTAAAGTCAAATGTATGAGTACAAAACGTTGCCTGTATAATATGTTCACAACCTCAAGCTATCAGAGGAAAAACTGCTCACGGAATTCTTTACAAAAAAACAAGAACAAAACAACTTTTTTTTTTTAATTCAGTCCTGTAAGCAATATACTATGAATTAAACAGACCAATTGAAAAATGAAGCAGTTACATTAAAACCAGGCTTAAACACATTTCAGCTGTGAGGGCGTGTGTATGTATTTGTGTCCATTGTATATGGTCAGAATTTCTCAATTCTAACATTTTAAATTAAACACAGAATTGTTGTTCTTTGGCTTAATCACTACGAGAGACTGCATCAGCCTATCAGAGCACAGAGCCAAATATAAAGATCTTATAAACAACCTTGGAAGGTTAACTGTCGGTACTAGGTCTCACTGAGAGGATTGACGATTTCACGTGACAAATAGAATTGATTGATTGAGATACTGTAAGCGCAGTACATCACACTGTAGATGGCATAAATATGAAATATTAGGAAAATAGAACTGGAATATATTTGATGGATATCTTACTTTGAGAACCGCATGTTATGATAAGGAGGTTGTGCTTCTGTCATCTTCTTTAACAGTGACTTTTAAAATGTGTAACTGATAGGAGATCACTATAATCACAAAATGCTCTAGCATTGCTCGGTTTATTCATAGCAAATATATATTTCCAGTAACAATCTATGTGATTATCTTATAGGCAGCACTACTCCTTAACAATGCATGGGTCATTTTGAGACATGACCATTTTTTATTCCCCAGAATATAGTGAACCTGTATTAAAAAGGTCAAGATTTTAATTTTAAGATGTTTGGGTCCCAGCAGGCTGTTTGGGTCACTTTCTTATTATGCCAATAATACGATTTTTGAATCGCTCATGCATCAAACATCACATGTGTGGAACTTGAGGTCTTTGTTTGTTTAAATTAACACTTGTGACCTTTCTGTTTGCCTCTGCCTTTTATGACATTACATGTAATACTATTTATTCATATCTTGCTCTAGACTGTAATCTTTCATATTCTATTTTAGCTTTTTTTTTTAACCTTCTATTTAAGTTTACTCTTCTAAATCTTATTTATGTCTACTTTGTATTGGCTTGTGTTGTTCTTAATGTTTTTTATGTCTCATCTACAGCACTTTGAAAGGTGCTGTACACATAAACGTGCCTAAGGTATTTTTCATCTGTCTGAGTTAATAGGACTGTGTAAGAGTTAGTAACACTGGTCACGGTAGACCAGAAGCTTAGTCTGTAAATATGTTGAACATGTTCCAAGGAGTAAAACCCACAGATCAACCTCTCGAAACACCAGCGGGTGTACTTAACACAACTTTTATAAACAGTCTCAGTTTCTACAAAAGTGTATATATAGTACACAAAATATAATTAAACTACAAAATATCTTGCAGTTTCTTTAAATATTTAAGGTATAGGTTGTCAAATGTTCATAGTTCAGCAATAGGGTTCATTTTTAGGGATGTGTTTTTTTCTTACCACAATTTATTAAAGGAGTGTTCATGACAGGCTGTTAGAGGAATATACAGCACGCGGGGGAAAAAAATATATAAATACAAACCCAAAATAGATTCAGAGAAATAAAAACAATGTGACAAAAGCATTCAAACAAATTAAATGCTGAAGTGGATGTTTTTTTTCCTCTCTCGAGTGTTCTTAGATATCATTTTTATTAAATTTCCCTTCCTAAGATCTCATCATTATTTCCGAGGTCTTTCTTTAGTTGTTCAGGTTAATAACCAGGTATTCAGTTAGGGAATCTCTAGGTAGCTACATATAGTCAAAGTAGTAGTAAGTGCTAGCTAAGCTCTGAATCAGGAGTGTATACAACAACTGTTTTGCATCAAATTAGACTCATCACTACCTAAAATATGGAGTGAGTAACTTTTCAAATTGGTTAAAAAGACAATAGTTTTGTATATTATGTGTGTGTGTGGCATTGGATTAGCATGGCACCCACTTATTTTCAGGTTATTCATGACTAAAAAGAAAGATAGTGGATGATAACACAAACACAAAACAAACCATGGAGTCATTACTGCTTGTAAAAACCCAGCTTAACTTTGAGTGTGTTTGGTTTACTATTCAGCGCAATCTAATTGGCTTAGAGATTGTTAGGTAAAAGTTTGGTGTTTTAGTACATATCAATAACAATAAGGGGCTCCTGCGCACTGCCTGCGTGGCGTAAGCGTGGCGTTTCTGTTGCGTGGTGGCGGCGTGGCGTTTTCTATGTCTTTGCAAACCAGAAACGTGTCTGACGAAGCGCGGCTGCTGCTAGCCTTGTTTGTGCACTGAATGTTTCCCCTTGATACAATTAAATAATAAAATAAAAATAATAATTTTGTTCTGTATTGACAGGTGCAATATATATTTTTTTAAATTACATTTATATCTGCATTCATGCAAACATTAAAATGTTGTTTATTAAATGTGTTTGTTTGTATTCTATTTTGCCTGAAAACACTTCCAACATGCTCGCGTGTCGCATGAAAAATTAGCGTAGATCCTCTTTCTAGCATGCACACGTTTTCTTTTTCGAGCGTGTCACGGAGGCAGGGTGCAAGCTCTAGCCGGTTAGCATGGGAACCAAAATAAAACCGGACATGCCATGCAGCTGACACACTCCCGCCACATAAGTAGTGTGCAGGAGCCCTTATTGTGGCCATTTACTGTAACATAACATGGAATTATGTCTGTTATGTTCTTTTTAAAACAGTATAATCAAACTAAAATGTATCTCAAAGTTGGAACGAGGAAGCCAGATTTCCACACTGCCTTTTCCCATCACCAGATGGCACTCCAGGCACTGGGCAGGTTTGTGATGCAGAGGTGATAAAGAACTGGGACGTGAAGCATAAAATAGCCATTTTCATTCAAATATCCTCTTTCAAATGCCATTTTCCACTCTACCTTTTCAGAGATCTAATAATGCTATTTTAGTGCGAATGCAGGACCAGGGCAGAAGTAATGGACTTCCACTGGACATTCATGTTTGCACTAAGAAAGTTATGATAATCTCAAAAGATCTGCGATTAAGAATTGAGTGGAAAACAAAAGGCGGGGGGGGGGGGGGGGGGGGGGGGGGGGGGGGGGGGGGGGCTACTTCAGACTACTTTACGTCAGTCTTGGGGCTGAAGCTGACAGCTGGCCAGTCATAGGTGTCTGGCAAGAAGGAGTGGTATTGAGTGTCCCACATAGTAGACCTTACAAAGCTATCCTTGTCCACTGGCTCAGGGTAGCGAAACGCCATGCCGTTTGAATAGACAAACTCCACCACCTATAGCAGAAAAAAGAAAGTTTTAGGATGACTACTACTGAGAGGCAAACACAAACTGAACACACAAATGCAAGGACTTTGCAGACGAATGGAAGATAAACTGACCAAAGAGCTAACTAGCTTAAGGTTATAGCTTACTATGTGTGTCAGGCTGTGGTGGAACTGGGTCATGGATTAAGAAAATCCGAGGATGATAGAGGAGGTTTAAGTTAGGCAGGACCAGTTAAGGTTTGGACTCACATTCACATGTTTATCAGTAGCAGACATTTTCAGCTAAGGTTGGGGCATTTAGTATTGCCATTAAGAGAAATTGTCATTTTCAGGAGACTTGCCTTGACAGCCATCCGGACCGAGACCTCTCTGATGTTGGAGAGGGGGGGATAGAGTCTGCCTTCTTCGAGCTCTTTATCTGTCAGCTGCTCTGAAAGGGTCTGGAAGGGATATACAAACCGGTTTAGGCTAAAGATTAGTTTCTGGGGTCAAAAACAGAAACATAAAAACTACTACTATTATTATTATTTGCTCCTTATACAGTGAAGTATTAAAAATAATATGTGCTTTTGAATGAGACAAAATAAGAATAAAAAGATATATGAAAAATAAGAAGTGTTAGATCAAGTGACAGAAATGACCAAACGACCACAACTTAGATTACATCTTTAACATGTCATCACTGTGTGCTAGATGAGACAGATAGAAAAAGTAAGAAGCATGCTCAGCCTTTTATAATCTGCGTATCTGTTAGCTGTTAGTCTAGAAAGAGAGGAAACATGACACCAAATACATACGATACAATTCATGACAGAGTCAGGTAAAAAGTTCAGGATGGGTTCGAGAAAAGGTAAAGATGAAAGTCAGCAAGTTTAAAGAAGAGACTGAGAAGTAGTTAGTAATGACTTCAGACCTTAGCAGCCTCTAAGAATACTGTGTCACTGATGTGTCTCACTCCACTCAGGATCACAGCCAAGGCCACACCTGAAATGCACATACAATATATTTTAAAAAACACACTGAAATTACTTTTTGCATTTTGTTTATTGTCAATAAGTCTCCTTATAGTGCAGACATTGTGCAAACGCTAAGCTCGGGTTTCTTCTTGACACTGTAAGTTATTGACATTTTGTATGTCGAGGGAATTTATACATTTTCCATACTCTCATTAATATAAATTATGAATTTTGTTTTTGCTTTCACCTGGAAAGATGTAAGCATTGTTCCCTTGTCCCGGAGTGATGACGCGGCCATCACTCAGAGTCACTGGACCGAATGGACTGCCACTGGCAAAAAGACATCTACCCTGTGGTACAAAGAAACAAAAAAGGGAAAAGGGTGAGGACAGGGGAAAAAGAAAGGACAATAACAAGAAGAGTGATTTGGCAGCACAGGAACTCTTAATGCCTGATTTCAAAAGTTAGTCAAAAAAAAGAAGCGGAGGACAGGAAAGAAGAAAGAACTGTGTACATCAGTGAGTGTGTAGGCGTCCTCTGCTGTGCACTCTGCTTTATTGGTCGGGTTGCTCAGGGCAAAGATGATTGGCCGTTCGTTCAGGGTTCCCATGACCTTGATGACATCGTGGGTGAACAGACGTCCAGCTCCTGACACACCTGGAAGAAGGAAAGAGAAACTTAGATTTAATGATCGAATGAATACTAAATAGCCTAAATATAAAAGTATAGTTATTCTAGCTCCTGGTTGAATACAATTAAACAAATCATAACACATCATAAGAGCATTATGAATTAATTTGTTCAGTTTAACAACTAAAACACGCATATTCCAAACTGTGAGGCTTTACAGTTACAAGAAATTTCCGTGACACTTTGAAGGTATCTACATAAGAATGACATGACACTGTCATGAACGTTTCATAAACATTATAAACAAGTCATAAACATTTATGACATAACGCTTCTTTTAATAAGTGTCCTTCGGTTTTGTCATGACAAGTTATGGTTAGGTTTCATGTGTCACGTGTTCATGACAGTGTCATGTCACTCTTATGTAGATACCTTCAATTAAAGTGTTACCGCAATTTCAATAAAGAAAATAGCAAGTTCCTTACCAATGATAGCTGTGGGTTTGATGGTGTTGACAGCATCTAGGAAGCTTGGTACAGTCCCTGGACTGTCATGGACAAATGCCTCTTGGTTAGAGTCGGTTTCCTGAGGTCTTCCCTGGTGGCAACAAAACAAAACAAAAAATCAATACAGAAGAAAACCTGTGTTCACAAATTATACAGTGAGCCAGGCAGTAAGCCACAAAGGCATATGACACATGTTCTGGTTGTTGATGTCTTTGTCAAAACAGACTAACCTTTACGAGTAAGCCATGTTTATCGAACATCCAGATCTTCTTTCTGGCCTCAGCTTGGGTCATCCCCCTCTCCATCATGGCCATGACAATCAGATTGGCAATACCAAGGGCAGCCTAAGGTGGAAATTATTGCACAAAGTTACATTTTCAAAGTACTTAGACAGTGTATCCTTAATACAACTTAAAAACCTTATTTTCTAATAAGACAATGCCTAAGATACCTAAGAAAATCTCAAGAAAGGTTTGGTCAATGTTGAGCACAGTTTAAATTATTTTAAGTTCTTAAGAAATGTTGGACTAAAGACTCTACCTTAAATAAACGTAATTTCAACTAAGTAAAGCGCTGTAAGATGAACAGATGCAACAGAACGATAAAATCCGGGCCGCAGTTGGTAGGTGAGTTTAGCCGCCAACAGGCACCCCCAGATGACGGTGCTTTCAGGGGTCATGGAGGTTGAATTTTGCTGAATAAAAGGTGAGCGTCATGTGGCGGCGATGAAAGTTAAGTTTAGGCCCCAAAACCTCAGGAACAGAGAGAATCGTATCCGAACAAAAACTGCACCTCTGATTCATAATTCAATCATTTAATAACCATAAAACACAGAAACTTACCGAATGCTGCAGCTAAAAGCTAATAAGCTAGCGGTAACGGAGGTCTCTTTGGGGTCTTTCTAGCCTCTACAGGTGATTTTCTATCCAGCCTGGAACTTGTGCCTTTTTCAGGGTCGTTGATTATTAAATCCAAACTGTTACATCCAAGATTTATCCACTTGATGTCCATAATTTATCAAATTTTTGCTCATTTCTGCCGCTAGCTCCGTGCTCCGTGTATTCTATAGCTCTCCAATGAACCATTGTGAGTTTATTTACGGAAATGAAGGCACACTCTATGCCTTATATGAAGAAACACTATGTGCCTTATATGGGCGATAGCGAGAGCACAGAGTAAAGAGTTGAAAAAGATAGTATCCTAGTCAAACTAGTCTAATGTCATCAAATATGTTATATAGCGGACAAGATAGATAACTACCGGTTTACAGAGGAGGTTGGCGTCACTGTTTTGAGATTTGGCGTATATTGGGGCCTTTTTTGAAGAAATGTAAATAGTTTGTGTATTTTTGTGGGTGTAATATCAATAAATATGACATCATTATGTTGATTATTTGCATAAATAAATGTCATAAGGGAAAAAGCGTCTGGACTTTTTTTGAGAAAATTTATGTATTTTGTCAAATGTATAAGTTATAATGCTTATTTCTTTACAATGTGACTCCCAAGACATATGAGTAGTGTTTTAGAGAAGACACTGGCTTAGCTTGTAATGCTCTGTGTGTGATATCAAAACACATCTGTAAGATTCATGTTCCGTTTTATTTATTTATTTGTCTTTAAGGTCCTACAACCATATTTAACATTCAAGTGACCTCACTGCAGCACAACTATTCTAATAGCCCAGTTTTTCCTGAAAAAAAATGACATTCATATCTTGACTGTGGACAACAGGGTTGATGTTTTACAAG
>NC_045737.1:4299070-4301493 GCF_008692095.1 Etheostoma spectabile
AAATAAATCCAGACGGACAATGAACTGTAAAAATGACCTTAGGTCTCTAAGAGTTAAGTTTAGGACAAAGATTGTGGTTAAAACACTACCGAGGAAGGAGCAAACATTTCCTGGGTGAAAGTATTTTGTTTTCGCCGCAAAGTGGACTCCGCTCCCCCGCTTGAAAACATTGTGTTTTATGTTGACACGTTGTTCTATTTCATTTTGAGATTTTTTCATTTGGATATTGAAGTTCATAAAGAAGTGCTTTGGCATGCCTAGGCGAATGCTCTATCCATGGTATTGAAAGAGGGTTAATTTATTGCATGTATTGCTTTGTTGTGCACGATCATAAAACATCTAAATAATTATTTTGAAAATATGGAAACAGTGGAGAGAGAGTGAATATATATAAAAAATAACACAAGTTAACCAATAAGAACTTCATTCAATTCATGAATAAATATTATTTTACCTCTCCAGCTCCCAGAAAAAGTACCCGGTGTTCAGTGATGGGTTTGCCAATGGCTCTCTGGGCTGCTAACAGACCGGCAAGGGCTACAGACGCAGTGCCTGGAAACATGCAGAAGAACCCAGTAAACAACAACATCTCTGCCTGAAAGAGAACAGTGCAATTACCATTTGTTTAAAAGGTAAGAGAGCTAAATTTGTGATTTTCTTCCAAGTTATGCTGTGCTTGTTGTTCAGCCTTTTGGATTTGATTTTAAGTGAACTATAAGCTCATGAATGCATTGGATTTCAGCTCAGTTTTCAAGATGGTCCCTGCTTGCAACAGCATTTCCTTGCAGCAGTAATGTGACCTAAAAGGTCACAATATGTCCACGTTTGATTATTTAATTCAGGCAAGTTTCAGGTTTCTGCAATTTCAAATGATGAAATTAAAAGAAACCAACAGTTGGCTGGAAGGTAGAAAATAAAGACTAATAATATTTGTAGTGATGGGCAATGGTTCTTTAACACCAATAGAACTGTACTAAATTCAATTGTTGCTTTTAATTAAATGGGTAAACTTGATGGCACTATGACAACAAGTACAAATCCCAAGTGTTGTGTGAAGGGTTATACGTGAACCTTGAATATCATCGTTGAAGGTGCAGTACTTCTCCCTGTACTTTCTAAGGAAGCGGAAGGCATTGTGGTTCCCAAAGTCCTCAAATTGGATCAGTGTGTCCTGCCCGTATTTTTCCACGACAGCTTCCATGAACTCATCAATCAGATCATCGTAGGCTTGAGAGCGATCTCGCTCCTGGTACAGCCCCATGTAGAGCGGATCCCTGAGGAGAGTCTGATTGGCAAGGGCAAACACATGAAGGATGATGAGGTGTCCACGTACATGCACACAGTATACAGAAATATACATAACATAACTTTCTTACCTCATTGTCTGTGCCAACATCTATCACCACGGGCAGACAACTATCAGGTCTAATGCCGGCACAGGCAGTGTACAGGCAAAGTTTTCCGACAGGGATGCCCATTCCATAAACACCCAGATCACCTAATCCCAAAATACGCTCGCCATCAGTTACTACTACTGCCTACAGAGGAGGTGAAAATACGTACATTAGTCAGAAAAACTGCAGATTAACATTTTACAAGCAAAATACAAGCAAAGTAAATACTTTTTACTGTGATATTTATAACTCTGATTTCCATCTATTCATAGTGACCATTTCCATATGCACAGTTTCTTTATTCACTATTTCTAAAATCCTCAGTCTGTGGGTTTGAGAGATGAACATCACAAGGAGTCTCTTTGACACTCTAATAGTTGTGTAAGAAAAAAATCTTTAAAAAGTATTTTATTTGCAATATTGTATTGATTTTATTTACGTGCAAAAATACTCATGGTAAGACAGTGGTTCACGTTTATGTTGTGTTTAAACCCCCACCGCAAGATGGCTATGCTGAGACACACCACTAGTGGCCTCGCCTAACAGTGCCTAGCAGTGCCTGACTTTTTGCTAGAAGCTAACAACGTAGCTATGCCTGAAAGAGGGCACTACTGATATTGACAGGAACCAGTTTGTAAAACCAGTCTGTAAACGGTGTCTGGCAAAAATCAAGTACTCGGGTAATACCAAGAATTTGAGGGCACATTTAGCATTCAGACAATCAGTTAAGCAAACAGCAAGCTGATCGAGTCAAGCCCTCACAACTCCCCCTTGCTCAAGTTTAAACGCACAACTTAACACCAACTTCAACTTGTGCAACCAAAATAACCCAGTCGGTAGTTTATTTCATTTGTAAAGACATGCGCCCGCTCAGTATGGTGAAAACGAAGGTTTTCATATTATGGTGCAAACGATGGAGCCTTGTTACGCTACACCCTCCCAGCAACACATAACGGATATCGATGAGCCCAATATTTACAAGGAGGTCAAAACAAGCATGCTGGATTGTCTAGCTTTAGCTGAGAAGGT
>NC_045737.1:4301503-4315714 GCF_008692095.1 Etheostoma spectabile
TGCGACGCTTGGACGTCTAGAGCGACTGAGTCATATGTGACTATTACAGTTCATCACATAACTGACGAATGGAAGCTGGAATCCCGTGTACTGCAGACAAGAGCGATGTACGACAGCCACACTGGAGGAAACAACGTTGCCCTACTGAAAGAGGCAGTTGCTGAGTGGAGACCACATAGACACACAAGATCCTGTCTTAGTTACAGATAATGCAGCTAATATACATGTGGTGGCTGAACTTGTAGGAAAAGTGCAAGCATTTTTTCTTGAGCATTTGCTCACTAAGAACCTGTGAACCACAATCCCAGTCTTTTTTTAAATTTTAGTTTTTCGGAAACTATACTTAAAAAAAAATCCCAATATATCGCCTTACGCACAGTATCGAAATATATTGCAATATATTTAATCGCAAGCCATGTATCGTGATATGTCTTGTATTGCCAGATTCTTGCCAATACACAGCCCTACACTGTAATATCGATACTAGCTGAAGTGGTGTACTGTGGGGTTTAGTCAGTTACTTACTGCAACATCAGTCTCTGGCCAGTTGTCCAGGATAGAACGGATGTGTCCTTTGTCCAGAATGGAGATGAACAAACCTCTTGTGAGAGAAACATGATGATAAGTTGACTACTTTAATGATCGTTGTAAGATTCTATTTACTACAAAACAGTGAGACAAATATCTCCAGTGCAATAACATCCTTTACATTATTTTAGTCAAGCTGTTGACACAAATTTAACACCCATTCACCATTTTAAGAATATCAACAGCTCCAGTATAAGCCTATATTTTACCCAGAAAAGTTCTTCATTTACTGTATTTCCATGTCCCTTTTTTCAGGAGGATGGATTTTGTGCACATCAGGCCTAAAGCAGTGTGGACTATAGGCGTTAAGTTCAACGTTCTTCTTCTCTGTCTTAAATATTAATTCCTAAGAGTGCAACAAGCACAGCATGCCTGCCACCAAAGTAAAGGCTACATTAAAGGCTCAAACTGTCAGCTTTATTGCATGCTTACTTGGGTCTTCTAAAGATGTGTCCATAGTGTGTGCAAGCCAAGCCTACAGTGGGAGTGTAGACAATTGGCATCAATTCCTCTATGTCGTCCATCAACAACCTGTAGAAAAGCCTCTCATTCCTTTCCTGGATGCCCATCAAGTAGATGTATCTGTATGGGAAAGGAAGAACAATTAGGAAAGAGAGAGAGAGGAAAAGTTAAACTGTATAACAGGGAAATATTTCAGATAAACATATGATTGTAAAATATGTCCCTACTTCTGTAGGGGATCAGTCATATTCTTAAGATTATTCTGAAAGCGCATGGCCTGAATGTCCTGAGTCTCCACTTTGGGGGGCAACAGACCATGTATTCCTAAAATCTGTCGTTCCGGTAGAGAAAAGGCCATTCCCTGGGGGAAAACAAAAGAAAGAGAGGAGTGAGCTGGGAGACTAAGATAATGTAGGTATCTAACTTATGTCAACTACTCATTGTTAGAGAACAATTTTAATAAAGATGTGGGGCGGCTGTGGCTCAGTGGTAGAGCGGTTGCCTGCCAATCGGAAGGTGGTGGTTCGATCCCCGCCCCTGCAGTCATTGTTGAAGTGTCCTTGGGCAAGACACTGAACCCCGAGTTGCCCCTGGTGCTGCGCATCTGTGTGTGAATGTTTATCTGATGAGCAGGTGGCACCTTGTACGGCAGCCCCGGCCACAGTGTATGAATGTGTGTGAATGGTGAATGTTTCCTGTAGATGTAAAAGCGCTTTGAGCAGTTGTTAAGACTGGAAAAGTGCTATATAAATACAGCACATTTACATTTAATACTTAAGAGTTCAACAGGTTTTAAAATAGTGTACTGTGCTTGTGCAATAATGTAAAGTATGCCATATTTTCACACTAGCATTTTCAACTCTGAACTTCAGCACTCTTTTTGCATATAGACAAGTGTACTTTTCTAGTATTTCTAATTAAGGCTTCTGTTAAGTCCACATATATAATTCAAATCCATTTTATTTCAGACACAGGTCCTTATCAGTACAAAAACGTGCAAAAGAAAACACAGACAAGACAGAAAGATTGAATTTCATAAGATTAAAGTGATTAAAACACATGCAAACATGTGTTCCAATGTTTCCAACAAAAAAATGTACCTTGTGTCAGCCAAAGCGACTATAATTAAAATTTTGAACAAGTTAAGCGACTCATAATGTATACATAAAATTTCTCAAAACCGCATGATACATTGCCTGTCAGTTTGAGAAAGACTCTGAATGCGTCATTGAATGCCACCTGAAGCTTTCTAATTTTGGCATAACTAAAGCTGCACCAGAAGTGGGCTGTATAGAGTGGAGACAATAGGCTCTAAAAAACGCAGTTTTAACATTATCTGTGCACATGTGAAATTTGTGTGCCAGCATGTTGGCTTGTGCATACAATTTGCAACACTGGCACTGAATATCAGCATCACATAAATCATTTCTAAAGATGTGACCCAAATATCTCACTTTGTTTACCACGTTTAGTGCTTGGTTTGCCATAAAAAAAGGAAGGAAACATGTTCTCCTAATTCTCCTTGGTTTTTAGAATCGTGACAACACTCTTTGGTAACACTTTACTTGACAGTATCTATGTAACACTATATGACATATATGACACTGTCATGAACACATGACACTGTAATGACACAGTCATGACACATAAACTCTAACCTGTCATCACAAAACTGAATAACACTTACTAAAAGAAGCATTGTCATAAAGGTTTAAAACTTGTTTATGTTATAACACATGACGTTCATGACAGTGTCATGTCACATGACAGTGTCATGTCACTCTTATGTAGATACCTTAGTGTAGTAAAGTGTAACCCACTGTTTTTAGAGTTAGATTTCATGTCATGCTGCACACCATACTGTGAGCAAACTCTTATTGTCTAGTTGTTGTAGGCCAGCAGCAGGAGATGTTCACATACTATGATGTAGTTTTGTCCCCACTCACCAGAAGGCGCACTGGATGAACTTTGAGAGCAGGTTAACCTATTGACTCTTAAAAGGAAAAGGTGGACAGCTGAGTGAAAGGGGGAGACCAGGAAAGAAGGAAAAGAGGTAAGAGAGGGAGTAGCCTCAAAGAAGCCAATAAGGAGGCTTTGCAGCAGAAACACCCCCTGTATAAAAGAGAGGATGGGGGAGGAGGGACAGTGTGTTCGGGATCCTGCAGTTTATGTACCAACCCACCTCTGAATGAAATATGGGCATAACACATGGAAGCCATAATGTCTGGGGCTGGGAAAGGGGTTAAATATTCTGAGAGTGATGAATGCTGGGGGCTCCCCTGGCAAACTCCTGAGTCATGCTGCTGAAGCATTTCACTTTGCACTTCTGGTGCACCATGCGCTGCAACCTATTCTGATCTAGGCTGCGCTTGTTTCCAAACCAGACCAAAGGATAGGATATTCAGAAGGACAGCCTTGTAAAACAGTAGCAAAATATATTGATCCACATTAAAACTGGACAATTTACGTAAAAAGAACATTCTCTGTTGCAGTTTTTTGGGGTTCATTATTAACCTTGCTGGGCGGGATTTCTCCTTTACTACATCTAAAATCTATGACCATTTCCTTTGTTTTAGTCACATTAACCTTAAGGAAATTGTCAGAACACCACTGAATAAAGTTCCCTACCTCTTCCTCAAAACCACTCAGGGATGATTTATCAGGCTTTAGGAGCCCCACCAAGGCTGTGTCATCTGCATACCTGAAAAAGGTATAAGTGGAGACTGAAGCTCGACACTTGTTTGCATAAAGCGTGTGCAATATTGGAGACACAGTCCGTATTTATAGATTTAGGGAAGGAAACAGTTGTGTTAAATCTAACCTGCTGGATTTGCTTCAAAAGAAAATCATTAATCCACAAACTAAGCCTAGGATTAGCCCCAAGATGCATCAGCTTGTATGCAGCTCATTCATCTCTTAAGGCCTATTGCTTTTGGGCATAGGTACAATTAGAGATTGCTTCCACAAGTCAGGGACTGCCCCTATATCCAGTTAGCGCTGAAATAGCCTTTGGAAAGGGAATACTAGCGAATAACTTCTTGACCGCAGGATCTTGCTGCCAACGCCATCTGGACCCTGAGATTTGTGTAGGTTGGAATGTTTATATTTAGCACAATATGTGTAGTAAAGGCTACATTTAGCATAGTCTGCACGGAGTGAGGCCCTGTCACGTCAATCAGTTACAGCTTCAGGTTTCAAATGTCATTTTTAACTTTCAGAAGTTGGAAAAAACTGATAAGAAACCCCTGCCAGCCAAACAATTTACAGCATGAATCAAACAATGTCAAGGTCAAGACACCCAAGAATGTGATATATAATTGTATTGGGTAGTAAATATATATTACAGAGCAACTTACACCAGTGCTTTTCCAGTGCAGGAAAAAAACTAACCAAAGTAAATAAAAAGCCATTGCACTGAGAAAGGTTTTGCCCTCGATTTAACATGTCCAGGTCACTCTTGGGTGTGGTCAGAATGGTCTGTTAAGGCACCCAGATAGCTCAGTTGGTAGAGTGGGCAACCATACTGTATATAGAGCTTTACTCTATACGCAACGAGCCCAGGTTTGACTGCAACCTGTAGCCCTTTGCTGCATGTCATTCCCCCCACTCTCACCTCTTTCATGTCTTCAACTGGCCTGAAAATGCCCCCAAAAATAATCTTAAAATTAAAAAAAAAAGAATTGTCTGTTATATCCTGGCCAAAACATTTCTCAATGCCATAATTAAGTTTGAGCATTAAGAGTGATGCTGGGTGTGGTCAGGTGTGGGCTGGGAACAATCCAACAGACTTTAAAGATTCAACCTGGCTTTTCTGCCTTCTGTCAAGCTACTCTTTAATCACAATTTTTTTTAATCTGCGCAAAATGTTATCATCTGAGATTTTGGAAGCAGTTTAGCACTTTACTAGAAGTCTAGTAAAGCAAAGGGTTCAGAAAAATATCATGTTAAGTTTATATAAATAATGATGTCCTTAGTTAGGAAACTATTTAGAAATTGGAACGTTTGTTTTGTATTTGTTGTCCTGGTTCCAGTATTTAAAAAATTCAAAATCAAAGTAAAGGATTGATAAAAATGACATGATCAATTTACTTAGCTTCCTAAATGCCTGAGAACCATCCCCTTAAGGTCTTCATTTAAAGCAAGTGTTAGAGGCTAGGACTAGTCAATTAGCAGAGGAAAAGTAAAAGCAACTACCAGACAAGTGCTGGAAAAGGTTGTTCTAGTTTTTCAGCAGAAGCAATCAGTTACTTTGTATTTTGTGGTTGTTACATATTCTACTTGTTGGAGAAACGTCACGCTTGAAAGATCATTTGAGTGTCAGAGGATGGAAAGAATGAAAAAAAGACTCGGATATGGGACCTCAAAATTAAAGGAAGGGCTATAATAAAAACTAATCATTGTTAAAAGGAGAAGGTTTTCTTAAGTAGACACAAATATATACAATACCTATATGTATTTTTTTGTTTATGCTCCAGATATGATTTGCAGTACATTTGTGGTATTTATTTATCCATCGTAAATAATATGAAATCCTGAAAAGCATTCACATTATTTTCCACCCTGACACACAAAAGCTTAGCCTACTTTACATATTTCACATGGATCCAACAGAAATTGACTGAAATTATGCAAGACATGTCAAGACTCTTTTTAAATGAACACACACACACACACACACACACACACACACACACACACACACACACACACAACAACACACACAACCCAAACACACAAACACACACACACACACACACACACACACACACACACACACACACACACACACCACTCACTTTGTTGGTGCGAGGGTTGAGCATGAGGGGCTTGCCCTTCTCTTTGGTGTGTGCCCATCTGCAAACAGAGACACAGGGCCTCAGGGACCAGGTTGTCCTCAACCTGGACAACATGGTGGAAAATCACTGGTCTACTGGTGGAAAGCTCCTAAGAAAAGAAAGAATAACAAATTTGACACATTTTCTTTTCCTTTTGTTGTTCCTGCTTAGTGAAATTACTGTACAATTGATTTGCAAATGTTGCCTGTAGTATGTAGCTGTTTTAGGGTGCTGAGTATTACTAGAAGGTAGGCCTGCACGATTAATCGTTGTGATCTTGATTCACTTTAAGATTTAATTTTTAATTAACTTTGATTTTTTTTAATGACTTTAATTCTCATTTAAATTTCATCATTTAAAAAAACACCACTACTTTCTTCTGTGAGTTTTAAACATGTAGGTCTCCAAAGCGCTGCACTGCTCTCTCTTCTCTTCTATGTTTACAGGCTTGTGGTGATGCGCAATGTGCTGTAGGTGCCAAGAAAATCTATGTTTGGCACTGCCAATTTGTTTTGTCATGGTTCATGTGTGCAATAACACTTTGTGGCAAAGAATCGTGAAATCAATTCTACGAATGCGTGGGACGAGTCTTTGGTGTCACAGGGTTGTTAAGATTTATTGCTTTAAGGTTAAGCTATTCTTGCTTCTTACAGTCGAGACCTGAAGTGCACCGCTGCCACAACCTTTGAACATTTGACACAATCACACCCTTATCGTATGACAGTAAGCTGTCAGCAGTGAAGTCTGTCGGCCTACTGACACACACACTTAATCACAGAAAGCTACAAATGTAGCTCAGCGTAAATTCTTTCAGGAAGACTTTTAATCAGTGCACTCTGTCATCAATTCAGCTGTTATCCCAATAAATTTACTTTTTTTGCGGTGTATAACTAGTCTCTCCCGATTTAAATATAGCTCAGTGTAAATTCTTTCAGAAACCTAAATGGAATCAGCTGGTGGAGGCGTGTACCTTCCTGCTTAACCAATTAGAATTATACACAAATTGCAAGAGTCACAACCCTGCTTTAAAAATTCTGTTTCTCCCTGTGTTATTCAGCTGTCGTTGCAGGCACAGAGTGCAACCCTCCACCCCCCCCTTCCAACTCCTGTCATCTACTCCAGCTGACCGGTCCGGAGTCTCCTTCGGTCTGGTCTTCGGGCTCCTTTGTTGCCATCACTAGTGTCTACTGGGGGGTATGATGGTTCTCTACTCCTATATAGATACTGTATTCAAAATATTTGTATAGCGATGGAGTCTAATCACCAAAAGACAATGTATATTTCCTTGAGCTGTAAAATAAATCTTATTTGCATATTTGGAAACATGTCTCTCCTGATTGAAATGCACTCGGTGTGCATGGACAGTCCAACACTCGAGGATTACAAACGCTGACGGCAGCGGCTAGTCATTAATCTGGATGTGGACAGAAGTGATTTAGTCCATGATCTGAGAAACAAAGCTTTGGAAGATTGTCATAATCCTTTTCCCAATGAGCTCCACATGAAGACAGAGAACAAGTAAATCATGGTGACATCAGTTGACAGCAAAATAAAAATAAAAAAATAGGACAGGCAGATTGATATGTATCAAGACACCAACTAACAACCACACAAATTCTATGTGTTATCTGCAGAGCATACCTATAGGCTAAATGATTTCTACAATTTTTGGGAGTTAAGATGTTAAAACAAGTAAATACACAAAACATTATCTGATGGCAGAATGTCCTGAAATGATGCCACACCAACAACAATTGCTGCATACCCACTTTACTCAAGGGCCCCCGGCCTACTTTTAGCTGCTGTTGGTGGCTGAAATAGTATAGTCATTGTAAGAGATATCATGCCATGCATGTGACCTATGATTCACAACTATAGTGTATTGTGTTGGGCATTTGTTGAGGTGGATGCAGAAAGAGGCCAGTTAAAGCATCACTGATGTTCCATTCTAAATTATAGGCAATTAAGAGCGGCTTCCCCCTCAGATAATTATTATGGGAAAAGGTCAACCCTCGACTATGAACCCAGAAAGTAAATGCTGCCTTCCCACTGAACGTTCAGCGCTAACAGACTGAAAGAACAACCTTAAATTGCTACACATCTGATATAGATGTAATGCTATCTTGTGTTGTAAATGTGAATGCCAATAAGGGCAGATTGCTCAGACATCACTATATTACCAAGATAGCAATGCAGACCACAAAGGAAATGTAGCCAGAATAATTTCTCAATCCAACTGTGATAAACTCTTATGTCTGCTCTGGTTCTGAATCATTCTATTATCTAACCTAAATGTCTTTTAGCCTTCCTTAAGGTTAAGACCTGACCAAGAGGAAATGCAACTGGACCTGTAAGCAAGTTATGTGGCAAACAGCAACGTGAGCATTGTCGCATGGAGTTTCTATTTCAGTTCCTTGTAGTTTAGTAGCCGAGACTAGCAGAATGCTAAAAGAAGTAGCATTTTGCCTTGAATGAAATACAAGTTACATGAGAAAATTACATTACTTTAAACCTATAGGCCAATTACACAGGGAAAAAGGCTTGAGATCTAACTCTTTGAATGATTTCATGGCCTGGAACAGCATGCAGCTGAGCTCAGGTGGTAAAAGAACAGACCTAGGGCCAGTTGATTCAACAAGCAGCACTGATCTGTGCTATCGACCTTTTCCTGCCCTCCTCCATTCCTTTACTACACTATTCTTGCTATGTTACCGTAGTAACAATTGCCCAAATAAAACCACAACACCATATACAAATGGAGATAAGATAAACAAATGTATTATAGTATTTAAACAACATGCCACTCACATGCTACATCAAATAGTGTTTGCAGTGCAACAGCTACGTTGTGTGCCAATACCAACCAATTAATCACACTATGCTGGTTTCCTTTTGATGAGCAACTTAAATAGTTACCACTGGCCTTTAACGACTCTTTGTCAACAATGGGTGTGATTGTCCATTTGCTAATGTGTTGTTGAAGAACATATTCAGAGGCAGACTGTGGTGTGATCATGTGCCCCTCTCAAACTATCTGATAAAAGAAGTTACCAGCATAGCCAGCTGGCAGAGCCTTGGCTTCCAGCTTCATACGCAGGAAACATTGCCTCAAAAAAGAAGCATCAAAGCCAGGGACAATGTGGCAGACTGTAGCAGCACAAACAATCAAGAGCCATGTTAATGCTCTTGATTATTTGATATGCAGAGGTGAACAGCCTTGATGCAGCATCTGTGAATTCCAGTCTTTGTGTTGTACATTGTACAATAATATTTTCTGGTTATTCACACACCTTATAAGATAAGATAAGAAAAACCTTAATTTGTCCCACAGTGAGGAAATTGCAGTTTGCAACAGCAAAGATAAGAGCAAGATAGGTAAGTGTACAGCAATAGATAAGTGTACAAAATTTAGCAAATAATATTATACAATAAATTACCCATGAATTATTAAATTGCACTTTGAAAATTGCCCAAACTAAAAATGCTGCATAGACGTAATGATAATGGCACATGGGATGCAAGATATATTGCACAGAGTCAACAGTTTTTGTTGTACAGTCTGACGGCCACTGGAAGGAAACATCTGAGGTATCTCTCCTTCACACAGCGGGGGCGGAGCAGTCTGTCACCGAAACTGCTCTCCAGGGCTGACAGGGTGTAGTGCAGGGGGTGTGACTCATGGACCAGCTTAGCTGTCAGTTTAGCCAGGACCATTCTGTCTCCCCCCTCCCTCACTGAGTCCATAGGACTGTGGCCAGTTTGTAAGATAGTTCCGGACCCACTGTGACAGGTGGTCCACACCAGTCCTCTCCAGCTTGTCCTTCAGAAGTGTCGGCTGGATGGTGTTAAAAGCACTTGAGAATCCAAAAACATGATTCTCACAGTGCTTCCGGGCTTCTCCAGGTGGGCGAGGGCACGATGCTGCAGGAAGATGACAGCGTCCTCCACTCTAATGTTAGGCCTGTAAGCACCTGCAGCGGGTCCATGGAGGGGCCCACTGTGGAGCGGAGGTGTTGCAGGATCAGTCTATCCAGCGTCTTCATCAGGTGTGATATAAGAGCCATTGGCCTGTAGCTGTTGAGGTCTTTAGGGTGCTGTGGTTTTGGCACCAGTACCACACAGGAGGTCTTCCACAGCTCTGGTACAACTCCTAGCTTCCGGCTCAGGTTGAAGATCTTCTTCATAACTCCACACAGCTGGTCTGCGCTGGACTTCAGGAGCCTGGAGCTGATGCCCTCTGGACCTGCTGCTTTCTGCACCTTGATCTGCCTTAATACCTGTCTCACTTGTGATGCTGTGAAGGACAGGGGTGAGCAGGGGGGCTGAGTGCTGGGGGTGTGAAGAAGTCCGTCTGGGGATAGGGTGGGTGAGAGCTGAGGTGAGCCGGAGGTGTGAGGGGCTGAGGAAGTGCATTGTGAGCCGGAAGTGTGAGAGGCTGAGGAAGTGCATTGTCCCGGTGGTGTGGAGGTGGGGTGCAGCTGCGTGGGGGGAGGGGTGGTTGATTGGTCAAACCTGTTGAAATGATGGTTCAAATCATCCACTTAAGGTCTCCCTCGGCCTAAGTGGGGGGTGCTTTGAAACCTCAGATGGTCTTCAAGCTGATCCACACCCCCTAATGCCCCTCTGTTCCAGCTGTCTGTTTAGCTTCCCCTCTCTGACCTTCCTCCTCAGCCTCTTCTGTACAGCCTTTAGCTCCTTCAGCTCAGCCTTGTCCCCTGATCTGAAAGCTCTCTTCTTCTCCTTTAAGAAAGCTTTGATGTCAGGGGTAATCCACGGCTTGTTGTTTGAGAAACACTGTACCGTCCTGGTGGATGGTGTTATCGTAGCAGAAATTAATACAGTCCGTGATACAGTCTGTAAGGACGTTGATGTCCTCCCTGTGTGGGTCACAGAGCTCTGACCACATAGTAGTTTGAAAACAGCGTTTGACGAGGTCACTATTTGATACTGTGGAGATACTAAATCCTTTCCCCATTTAATTTCCTTCCAAACTTCATCAGCGTGCGCAAGTCAGCTTTGTATCAGTGTTTGAACAACAAGTGTGGATGCACGACTTGGACAAGTTTGTCAATGTAACTGTTTGTAGTCAAATAGCTCATAAAGCAGACAACCAACCCACCTAGAATTGAGCACTTAGATTTCTTCACTGCTAATCAAAATTATAGTGAACTAGATATTCAAATCTTGTCCACACAAATACAGTATCTTGCCAAGGCTGGAAATTGACCCATCTAAATACCAGTCACAATTACCACACCTGACTAAATAAACTTTAGGTTTAACAATTAGAAATGTATAACTCAATGCCAGCTGGAATTGGACTTTTTACATCTCATATGTGTTACTACAGTACTAGTACATTTCACTTTATTTTGTTCTAATCAAATGAGGCAAACAGGACACAATCTCTAGCCAGACTATTAGGTCTTACATTGTTAAAAAAATATCTGTATTGACTGAAGTAACCTTAGGCCTAATCTAATAACAAAAGGTTTCATTCCGGAAATTATTTACAACAGAAAGACAGTGCTTCCCTATGCTAACTATGCAAAAAGCAACCAATCAGTACACTGGTATAAAGCAAAAGCAATATAGTTGTATTGTTTATACTTATGTTGTATACATATTACCTCACACTGAAGACAAACATACATTAATTAGTTATTGCACAGCTGGGTGTGGCTTTACTGATATTCTCATATTGTTGTTGTTCTTCCTGTTTCTGACACACAAATACGTGTCCATCTTGTTTCTTATTAGTAACAATGTCTGGACAGTGAATACCAAAGACCATCTAACTGTAACAGATATGCAAAAACTCACACTGAATGACATTTGAACTAATTATTTAGTGTAGAAACTGTTTGAGATTGTTTTAAGTAAGCTGCTATGTCGCAAGATAACATCTGCAGTTAATATGGTGATAACCACAGTAGGGCCAGAAAAACATTTGGTCACATCAGTTATGTTTTGGCGTAGCTAGTTCTCATTCTGCATATTGCAAAGCTGATCAAATGAAAGACAACTGGTCTCCTTCCATCTTCTGTTTGGTGATGGAAAGCAACAACTAGCTAGGCCTGCGTTTACACAGGAAAATCCGAATAAGAAACAAATAACAGTAACTTCAACTTGTGGTTAGTTGGAAGCTAACCTGATTAGTTAGCCTAGAAAACCTCCACCACAAACCTACATCATAATTAAATAAATGCAGCAAACAACTGCTAGCTACTGAACAAGCTAAGAAGCTAACCGCTAAACTAAACTAAGACGTATTGTCATTTGAGCACATTTCACGAACGGGTCAACAAGAAAAAAGCCCACAGTCCCATTGCTCGTAAAGATGAAACAGGACTCACAGCACTAGTTAGCTACAACACGAAACAGAAAGCGTTAGCCTGATGATTATTTCCATGCTGTCATTCTTTCTGATGCCCGCTCACTACCGTTAACATAATTCTTGACACAGAAACGGGAAGTTCTTTTTCCAGCGAATAACACTCGGCTTACCTGCTCTTAAATAGTATAATACTGTGGTTACTTCCGTTGGACAGGTTACTTCTTATAAAGCATATTTATCCTGGAGTTTGCTGTATGACTGCTATTATTTGACCGCTTGGTCTGTCCTTTCACTGCAGCCACAGATCCAGCAGAGTGGCGAGGAAGCATCGCAGCGTAGAATAACTTGGCCCCTCATCCAATCACATGTTGGGATTTCCTTATTGGTTACCGTAAAGACTGTAACACGCGCACTATTTTTGGAGAGCTTTCACTGTCGTAGGATATGACAGGTTCCAGATTTCATTCAAGTGTGTTTTTAGGATTTATTATTGTTATTGTTATAAAATGTTTGTTTAATGTTTATTTCCCCGCTTTTTTTATTTTGGTCCTTAGAGCAACAGCAAAAATGAACTTTTGTTGGCATTCCATCCGTAAACCATTTTTGTCTATTTCCCTAACAACCCATATTTAGATGTAATTGTTGTTTTGTTTGCGCGAAATAAGCAAAAGACAAACAGACAAGGCACCAGAAACTTACTTTGTGCTGTTTCTGTTAGTGTCTTCCTGTTGAGTTGTGTGTAATTGAATAAAGGCCTTGCTAGGAAGGGCATTGCAATCTAGCTTTGGCTATAAACTGTGGTGCATTTGTCCACCAAATGTAGTCTACCTATCCCTGCAAAAATAAATGTTTACCAAATATCAAAACAACTAATTACAGCAATATGTTTTAGTCTCACTTGGCATTACATAACAACAATTGAAAGCAAGCAGCCAAGCGGTTCATAAGTATTGTTTTATTAATTCTTCAGCAAAAACAGAATTCATACTATCAATCAATATTAAGCATTTAAAAACCTTACAGCTTTTTTTCAAATGCTAAAGCTGAGCCCTCCATTTAGCTAGTACAAAAGGGGAAAAAGCACACCAAAATATGCTGTCCAAAAAGTGAGGCATAATAAAAACTACCACATTGAAAGCTATTTGAATAATGTGAAAGCCATGGAGAAGGGAGAGGATGTGTTACAGTCAGCAAGCTGGAAGCATCGAGGCACGTTTTCTAAATTTTTTTCACACGTTAAATAATTGACTTCGGTTCAGTAACCACATGTGTGACAGTATGTATGTGTCGTTTGTCAATAATGTTATTGCTTGCTTAGGTTACCTGCAGAGGAAACTGTATAATGCATATATGTCTCATTAGACCCGGTTAGTTTTTTTGGCGCACAGCTTCCATCTATTTTGTATAAATAGATAAATGGCTATGGATCAGAAAATGGACAATTTGCACCTTTTCTTTACTTGAAGACTTCTTCAGTTAGTCCAGCAATCCAGCCTGGATATGGTTAATATCTTAGAGGGACATTATTGACAAAAATCAGCATTGACAGTGGTGGCGTTTCAGTTATCGCTGAGTAAAACCTGAATGTTCTGAATGTGCTAGTGACTCTAAATGTGCTTCATGTCTATTGTGACTGTAAAACAATATACCTGGCTCATAGGTTGTACGGTTAGCAGTTCTCAAGTATGGCTCGTACTTTGTTGTGCAAGCGATGATATGCTCACAACCTGTGTATGTGGAGGTTAACATTTTTAGACCAACTTCACATACACATTAAAGGTCCCATGGCATGAAAATGTCACTTTTTTTTTTACATTAATATGAGTTTCCCCCAGCCTGACTATGGGCCCCCAGTGGCTAGAAATGGTGATACGTGTAAACCGAGCCCTGGGTATCCTGCTCTGCCTTTGAGAAATAGAAAGCTCAAATTTGCCGATCTGGAATCTTGTCCCTTATGAGGTCATAAGGGGCAAGGTTAACTCCCCTTTC
>NC_045737.1:4315732-4315825 GCF_008692095.1 Etheostoma spectabile
AGAATTTGGCCCACCAATGAGAGAGAGACATCATGGCTTTCAACGAGCAAAGTGGAAGTTAGTCAAGGCCACACCCCCAGCCTCCACCTTGCC
>NC_045737.1:4315835-4315987 GCF_008692095.1 Etheostoma spectabile
CCTCCTCAAAAGCTACAGACTCAGAAATGGCACTTACTAAGGAAAGCTCATTGTGGGACTGACTCTAGTGGCTGTATTTCTGCACCAAGGCTGGATTTTGGGAAAGAGACTTCAGATATGGTATTAGGGAACCACTAAGGTCTATATAAAAG
>NC_045737.1:4316008-4323494 GCF_008692095.1 Etheostoma spectabile
GGGACCACTAAGGTCTATATAAAAGAGACTTCCGATATGGTATTAGGGGACCACTAAGACCTATATAAATCCAAAGCCAGAACCACAGCATCCAAAGAGCACCATGTCATGGGACCTTTAACAGTTTACATCTGTTTACAGCAGAAAAAGAAATACAGTGGTTGCACTGTGGGAAGGTAGATATCAACTCATTATCTATATAATAATAAATCACCTTCCTAGTGTTCTGTTTGTGGACAGAGGATTAAAATGAATATGTAACAGGGTATAAAAGACTTGTTGCTAACGGACTGGAAGTTACTTTAATCAAAAAGGGTATCAGATGTTTGAGTAAATATCATTGAACAGATAAAACATGTCTTATTCTGGGGTGTTGTTGCTGTGCTGGCAGTGTGTTTTATGCATATCAGTAATATTCCTCTGGCATTCCTAATAGTCGGACCAGCCCATACACTGTTTCCACGTGGTACACCCGCAGCAGAGCATTACATGTCAAACAGTGAAACCAGGGATGGTGGACACGTATTTTTCTAGGTTACAGAATAACATGAATTTAACAGAATAGTTTAAATACCATTTCCATATGCTCACTATCGGCTTTTCAATTTGACGAGTGAAGTGAATGTCAGATGTGATTGATTTAGAAAGTACGAGGCACAAGCCAACAGCCTTCATCTGTTTAGATTAACATACATCTGACTGTCTCTTTTACCTGATTTCATTACCTTGGAGGGGAGACATCAAATGCCAGAATACATAACATTCTGAGGATCTACTGTCTTCCTTGTTGGATAGAAAAGTATTTCAAAAATATATGTTTTTGCTATTTTCTGTTTCATAATTAGTATTAATATATGGTGACTGGGCAGCATTGAGGAGCTTTGAGTACAAAGAATTTCCTATAAAGCTTGTAAAGGATATACATTCTCCAAAATATAGGCTGCTGTCGTTTGCATTATAGCTTTCTGTGGCTAATAAGTGAGCAAAATGATAACAGATAGCTGGCTGTCTGGTACATACACGGATATTTCAGTCAGTGTTCAGCAGAGGATGACCTTGTCTGGTGCATCAGACAGACATCATTTGAAACTGTTTACCATTAAACTAGAGCATAAATTATTACGACAGAGCATTCCACATTTAATCAAAATACAACTCACTTCAAAGAAAAAAGTGTGCCCTAGCATTCAGCAAAAATACTTTGGACGAAAGAATATTAACAACAGTCTTTAGAAATATGTTGTAGAAACTAAATATGACAGTTTTATACAAGTTTACGAGGCATGTAGCAGTGACATAGCTCATTAAGTCACTGTGAGTGTTGAAATAGCAACAAACAAATATACTCACGGTTCACCACGTAGTATAATTTGACTGATTATTTTTCAGTTAATACATTCAGCTTGGAAAAAGCATTTCTTGTGTGATTATCATTATTCAGTGAACATCACCACTGGAAGACTGTCTGACATTTTGAAAACATTAACTGACACACAGCAAGGGATCTTGTATAGAAACACAAATCTAAAGCAAACTTAAAACAAGTGTTCCCTCTCCACTGGGTTATTGTTACCCAGAACACAATAGCCTGGGTAACTCTTCTTGGAGTCAACTTTAAGATGACAAATGACAGCAAACCACAAATACCACAATCATTAATAAGTTGATTATTTCCAAATATTCCCAGAAAAACCCCTTGATATTTGCAATGCTAAGCTATTCATTATGAACCCAAATGCTTTTTGACCTCTTATTGCCTGAGAGCACCTCTTGACAAAGCAGCAGGATTGCTTGTTTAAGTGAAGGTTTTAGTCACAGCGTGTTGTGTGTCATAGCAATAGTAACAAAAAGACTGCTAACACTAATGTATTAGCAGCATATTCAACCATAGACACCCCTCACTATGTAAAGCACTTTGACAATTTGGAAGTGCTACCCATATGATGCTATGAAATTCAACATCAAGAGTTTGGAGTCTGCGGGGGTGGAGGCCTGTGCTCTGGAAGCCTGGGAACCTTTAGATTAACGTTTGGCTGTTTGCTTTCTTCCCTCCACCCTCCTTCTTTCCCTTTCTTTCCGTCTGCTTTCTCCTTATTCTGCCTGCACAGTTTCAGAGCTCGGGATATGAAGACGTCCAGGTCAAACAGCCGCTCTTTCTGCTTGACAGGAAGTGACTCCAAGGAGTCATCATTTACTGGCTGATAAATGGAGGAAGTAGAGGAAAGGGGTTGAGATTCTGGGGAAGGAAAAAGTGGCGAGGTGGTGGGAGACACTGTTTGAGATGACTGAAGGGGGATTGGAGAGGTGGGAGATGAAGGAAGAAGTGAGGGAAGGGAGTTAAAGGAAGACGTGACAGGCTGAAGTGGGCTCAGTCTGTCTTCATCATATTCAGCTGATGTTTGCTGCACAACTTCGGTGTAGTGGAAGACTGGAGCTGGAAGGTCAGTCGGGGAGAGAGGGAGAGGGGGAGAGGATGTGTAGCAGGAGGGTGACCGTGGCTCCAAAGAGGAACTGGGACTGGGCGAGAGCAGGCGAGACTGGGTACTCTCCACCCAGCGAGAGATCTCCTGGAATAAATCCCCCGTCTCCACCTCTTCCTCTTCTTTTGCTGCCTCCTCTTTCATCTCTCCAAGGTCCTCCACGCTGTCACCTACAGCCTCAGCAGGGACAGGGAGGCTATTAGTGTTACGCTTCCAGTGAGAAAGATCCAGGATCAGCTTAGGCTCCGAGTAGTGTTGAGGCTTGCCCTCCCTCCAGGCAATTTTATCCAAATATGAAGGAGAGCCCACTTTGTAGTCACAGGAGCGGCCACAGTCCAGTTCCCCATACCCCAAACCACAGGCCCGATCCAGAGAGGAGTGAGAGTTTTCCAGGAAGCGTTCAGCTGAGCTGCTGTGGGAATATTTGCGTGGGTCGACCTATAGATAGATATATTTAGATAGATATAGATAGGGAGTAGCGGGGGGAGGGGGGAGAATGTGATAAATAGGGAAGGAGGAATTCATTTCAGTTTTATTGTGTTGTGCTGCCTTGACTAGTTTTAATGTTACTAAATATCCTTCATTTTGCATTTCATTGGAATAAGATACTGGTTATAATATAAGTACAAATCAGTGAGTATGGGTGAAAATGACATATCCAACCTGTGCCTCCTCTAACAGTGTGGAACTGGCCCGGGGGTCTCGCTGCACCTCCTCATCCTCTGCAGTGTCTTCCAGGTAGGAGGTGGTGTGGCCAGGGGGCATGCAGTGACACCTTGTGTCTGACTGCTGCCAGGACACATCTGTTGATAAACTGTTCTCGTACCTGCAGGAAACCAGAAATTGGGTACTCATATTAGTGTGTGTAGTATTAGTTGCAGTATATGCAGTATATTTACTGTGTGAAACTTTAGTTTCTTGGGTGTCATTATTCTTTGCCAGACCACTAAACAAACTAAAGAAGAATTTTCTTTTTGGAACAGCCAAAAAGAAAATTCTTCTTTAGTTTGTTTAATACATATACTGTACATACCAGTGTATACAAACGTAAATGTACAGACCTCTCCCAGTGGATGCTGCAGGCCTGACTGTTGCTGTTGCTGTTGCTAAGGCTCTGCTCGGTGACGAGGCTGTCCTCCAGTTCGTCCTCGATACGGAAAGGATGTGATGAGGTGGGCTCATCCTCTGGACAGGAGTACTGCTGGAAGAAGGGATGGGACAGCGCTGCTTCAGCTGTCAGCCGATCCATGGGGTTAAAGGTCAAAATACGCTCAAGGAGGTCAACAGCTGAGAGAAGAAGAGGAAGGGATCAGCAAGGGAGGAAGAGGAGGAGAAATGAAATGTAGTGTCCATAAAGTGTATTCTTGATCAAATACATTCCCATGCATCATCCTCTCTCATGGCTAAATTACTTTATATGTGTTCCACCTCCAAACCTTTTACAGCCTACTCTATCATATCTTCAATTCTTCCACTACTCTTATTTGTCCCCTTTTTATTTCATATAGCTTCTCCTTCATCTTTTTACCACTACTCATCTCTCCTACTTCCCTCCACTCACCCTGAGCATCCACTTCAGGCAACAATCCAGAAAAGGGTTTCTTGACGCTCCATCCATGACTGACATATGAAGGCATCACCTGGGAAAAGGATAGGACTGATTTTGATATTTGCATTTTGACACATTATTCAAATAACTTAACTCTTACTATAAGCATGAAGCATATTGTTGTTGAATGCAACACACATGCAGGGCCCTTGTTGAAAAAAGTTGTGTGCACATCTAACCAATCAGTTTGCAGACATATGACTAGCAGCAGCCACTGAGGCTTCACCTGTAGCAAGTCCTGCCTGTCCTCCTCTCTCAGCACCGGCACTGTGTTGAGAATCAGCTGCATCTGCTCCAGCTCATGAGCTCCTGGGGAAAGGGCACCGGCCAATCAGAGACAAGCAGAGAAGAGACAAAGGATCAGTTACATAAGCAGAAAAAAGGTGACTTAGAGTCAAACACGAATAACTAGGAGGTGTGAGCTGTCGAGTGAAAGAAATTGTAAGGCAAGGATGTTCAATAAAAACTATGCGGTTAAGATAACTCTAAGACCCAAATATTATAAAACCCACTTCAATTGTAATTACTGAAATCACATTAAATGTTGCTTTCTGCATCTTCATTTTCCCCTCCTTCCTCTGATTATTGATCTGTTTAAGAGGAAATCATCCTGAATCAAATACTGGTGGAAAAGTTAGGGTTGAAAATGCAGGATTGTTGTTATTTTTGGTCACACCCTCACTGCTAGGCCACAGCAGGTGCAGCATTTTGCGTACCAGGGATTTTGTGTTTCTGAAGTACAACCTGTTGGGTACAACCTTTTTGCAAGTTATATAAAAAATAACACATCCTTCTAATATTGGGAGACATTCACCCAAAATATGACCCAATCCTTATGTTAAACCTGAATTACCTAAACGTCTAGCTGAGAAGGCTGGGGGTCGTACAAAACCTGGGAGGAATAAGATGCTGTAAAGCTCAACTCTTAGAAACGTCCCTGAAGTGCATTTTACAGATGCCACGAACAAATATTGTTATCACTGACTGTGGGGTCAGCAGACACACAGCATGGTGAAAGTTTTCAGCTCAGAGCAGAGCATTTTCCACCCATTTTATACTATGGATTTACCCTTTAAACATTTCATCAAGCTAATAGGCACCAACAGGTGGTGCTATATCGACACATCCACCACTACAATTGAGCAAGCTGTGGTAGTGTGTTTGGATGAGAGCGCATTGCTCCCCCTATGCCTAAATTAAATAGTTGTGACATGTTAACTCTGTGGTCAAGTCAAATGCAGCTCTATCAGTCCATGTGTGAAATTCTAGCAGAGAGAAACACCAGGGAACCAAAGACGACTGAGTTTATGGCACTATCTCTCCTGTGGTGTAGAGGTGTTGGAGGTCAAATCAGCCTGTCAAGAGGAACTACATCTGCTTCAGAAAGCGAGGATTTTTCTATCATCATTGTTATTCTGGTCAGGCAAAGAAGTAGCCTGCAGAGAGAGAATAAAGTATCTTTGGCGGAGGACACTCTGGACAGAAAAATCTCCTTAGTGTTCACTTGATGCCACCTTGTGACGTAGTCTTTGAGCACCTTTTTAGCATGTCTCCTAGTAAGAACTAGGTACTACTGTCTTCACTTAGCTACTAAAAATAGCTACTAAAATGACCTTGATTTCAATGTGCTATCTCATCAAGGCTGGTGTTAATTGTTGCTAAGATCTTGCAGGGCTTTAAGGATGTTTCTGCTGAATACTAAATATATATTATTATTAAAGATCAGCAATATCATGGTGTTCCTGCAGGACATCAAGGTCGTGAGTGTTTTAGTGCAGTGATTCCCGAAGTGGGGGTCGGGACCCACAGGGGGGTTGCGAGCCTGAGAGGGGGGGGTCGCAAGTTGATTTCCAGAAATAAAATAAAAATTTAAAAACGATTAAAAATAGCATATGTTAGCCATGATTTTAACACAAGATAAAACTGTTGTGTTATTTTGTGTGTTATTTTGAGTTGTCAATATGCTCGTGTTTGGATACGCCTGCAATGTTTATATATACGTTTATAGTGGGGGGGTCGCAAGTCACTTGGACCGTTACTTTGGGGGTTGTGGGCTGAAAGTTTTTTTGGAACCCCTGTTTTAGTGGATACTGCACAACAAACAGCAGAGGTACCTGCAAACAGCATGCGTCCAGTAAGCATCTCAGCCAGTATGCAGCCAGCGGCCCACATGTCGATGGCCTTGGTATAGTTGTTGGGGGACAGGAGCAGACGTGGGGAACAATACCACTTAGTTACCAGAGCCTTGGATAGATAGCCCTGGAGAAGCATGTGAGGGTGTGAGTGAGGGGAAAGTAGAAAGAGAGTTACAGAACAGAGCAACAGAATGATCCTATACCAGGTTGGCTTGTTACCGGCTCTTACCATTTAGTAGTGTACTTGTAAGTCTGCACGCATTGGCATGTGTATGAGGTGCTCATATTAATTACTGTCTAGTTGGCAGCTTTTTGTTGTTGTTTTTTTGTTGGAGTGAAAGCATCGTGAAGTTGGTAATGTCAGCTACAAAAAGGAATTCTGAGCTCACATTGATATATTTTGATTTGCAGCCACAACGACTTTTTCATTTTATGTCAGCCACATGAGGATGGAAGCTGGCTTCTAGATACGCTCTGCTGTAGAAAACATCCCCCTGAATCTCTAACAGCAGTTACCGAGTTTCACTGAGCTTTTGATGCTCTGCAGCTTGACAACACACATCCTCTCATTAGAGCTGCTCTGACATGGCTCGCTCCTGCCTTTTACTTTTGTAAATGTTCACCATGTGTAACACCGGGATGATGGCGTGCATGGAGATGAGCCACAGGCAAATGTATTCATTTACAAACCAGATTTATATGTGGTATAATGAGAAGTTTTTCCCTGTTGCCATCATTAATGCCCTTGTCGCCTCTCACTGTATGTATCACTCCACCTCTTGCTCTCTGTAATGGCTCCACTCTCCGCCATTTCAAAATCTCAAAATCCCTGCACTTACTCCATGATATTTCTATTCCTTTCAATTTTCTTTTTCTATTCTTTAACTGCTCAAACTAATGAGAATAGAAGAGAATATGCTGCACAACTAAATATGCTCAGACTATGGATATATAAAGTTCACTTTTTTCATACTGCCATACAATATTTGTTCACTATTGTTCCACAAAAAAACTGTAATTAATTTGCATGGTTGGAAAAGGGCCCCCAAAATTAGTCAGGGATCCTTATCCTATCCTTTCCTTCATCTCTCTACCCCTCCCTCCTTTGTCCCCGCCGCTCTTTTCCCCTTCTGCTCTCCCATCATCCCTCTCCTAAAGTCTTCTTTTCTATTTTCTGTCTCACCAATCTCCCCCTCTATCTGCTATTTAAGGAAATTATAGTGAATTGCGCCTCAATCAGCAGGTTTAGGACATGACTCAGA
>NC_045737.1:4323504-4336778 GCF_008692095.1 Etheostoma spectabile
CTTGTGGACCACCCACCCCCCCCCCACGCCAATGCTCCCTCTTATGCGTCCCCATCCAGCAATGTGTCCCTACATGAAGTTCAGCCTGCCAGAAATGTTTGTGTCAAAATGTTCTTACTTCTAGAATACAAGAAATGAAATACGTTGCGCAATTAAACAGCACAATTGAGTAGCTGTGAATAAGAAGCTGTGAATAAAACTTCAGTTTAACAGCTCTACTTCAGCTTTGCTGTTTCTTTTCTTTGCTCCTCCTATCCTGCCTTTCCTCTCCTCTCATTCCTTTCCTCTTTCCCTGAACATCATGTGAACTCTTATGTACTCCTTTTATGCACTCTGCCCCCTCTTCCTCTGCCCGCTAAACCTTACTTACCGCCTCCCCTTCCCCTCCATGCCCTCCCTCATCGCTGCCTGTGTGCCAGGAGATGACCAAGCAGAAACTGATCCTGAGTGCTCAGTGATGGTCTGACCAACATGCACTCACCTTGTCTTTTTGCTGATGAGTCTCTACATTTGAGCTCTCCTTTCTGCTTCCTGGTAAGCATTTAACAGTGTCTTTCAAGGAAGAGTGATCATGTTTTGCGTCAAAAGTACAACATTTTCTGGATGTAATAGTATTTGATGATAATCATAAAACAGCTTTGGAAACTACTTTGAACGAAAAAAGAAACATATTCAGGCCTACTGTATTTACACTGCTTTTAACCCCTGTACCACAGTGTTTTAGCATTATAAAATGTTGTTTATTTGCGTTCTTCATTCCTTTCCTTTCAAACTTTTCCCTGTCATCACCTCCCACTTTCTTCTCCATCCGTTCCCTTAATCTCAATTTACCTCAGTGTTTCTCTACGTCACCACAGCAGCTGCGACTGCCTCCCATAGCTTTCCAATTTTCACCAATCTTCCTGCTTCACCTCCTTTCTCACCTGTTTCATCCCTCCTTCTGTTCATGTCACTTACAGGTCCACTCTGCTCATTTTTACCCCTCTAAACCCACTCCTTTCTTCCTCACTTCCATCCCTTCTTTTCAAATACGCTCTCCTTATTCACCTTTCCTCTCCTTCTTTTCTCCTTCATCCAGGTCATGAATAATTTCTGGGCAGATCCAGCGCTGCCTCAGTAGGCGACAATCACACATACACACTCAAAGTTCCTAATGGTGTTGACAGCACACAACATGACAAATAATGTTTTCTGGGGCTCTGTTTCCCTTCTCTCTCTAAACCATGTTTAAAATTAGACTGTAATGTGCAGCCAGCAGTCTTATTGGTTATTAACGCATCCCTGTTATCAAAGCTTTTAGGCTAACATATGCAAAGAAAGAGGCTGATACTGCAATACCATGGAACAAATACTATCTTCATGAGCTGAGATACACTACTTTTTAAATCTCCAATAAATCAACAATGGCTTAATGTGAATTATGCATGGCATAATATATAGTCATATATATGAAAAATATGCATATGACAGATGTGTAACACTTACAACATTACTAAATACATTAACTAAATCTTTCTATCTATCTATCTTTCTATCTATGTTTCTATCTATGTTTCTATCTATCTATCTATCTATCTATCTACTGTATCTAAACACACACATGCGCGCACACACACACACACACACACACACACACACACACACACACACACAGAGTGAGATAGAAGCAACCCTTGTTTCTGCTGTCCTGCACAACTCAAACTACCTTAATCTCTCTCACTTTTTTCCTCCAGTTTGATCTCTTTTTTTGTCCCTCCTTTCCTTGTTTCTCCTCTTTGCACTTTTGCTCACCCTCCTTCCTTTCTCTGCCTTTGTTCTTTTTATCTCTCCTCCTTTCACCCTTGCGCCTCATCTGTTCTGTGCCTTCTTCCCCTCCTACTCCCCCCATCCAAATGCACCCCCTGTGTCTGCACCCAGCTGATCCCCAGTCCCGTGTTCCGAGCTGACAAAGATCGTCTTTCACAAGAGCTGCCTTTTTACATGCACAGACCTAAAAACATACAAAAATGCACGTGCACGTGCAGGCACACGCACACACACTCACACACACACACACACACACACACACACACACACACACACACACACACAATCACGCACAAACACAGACACACACACAGCCTGCCCTGCTTGTGTTACAGTATTACTGTGGGATCTTCGTGCATAATAAAGCCTCACAATGGAGCAGTAAATTGTCACATTAATCTCTCAGAAACCTTTATCTACAATGGACAGTCTAATCACAGGGTTTGATTAGCACAACACTTGATAGCAGGTTTGAAAAGAAGACTTTACAGTAATGGCAGTGTTTTGGCTGGAGTGGAGGCCTATGGGAACGACGGGTCGGCAACATCAGACATGGGGATATGTAATCGGAGACGCCAGTTGGAAAAAAAGACAACGTGGCTGTACTGCAATCTCATTACGTAGAATCTTTAGGTGTAACAGTTACACCTCATATACTTTTCAGTTTCAAGTTTGAGATTTTGACTGTGTTTAAATCAAATCTAAATCAGACTTATGATGCATAAGATGTCACCTAAGACACCGCAGTGAGAGGACACCAGACGGACTTATCAATTATTCTGTGTTTCCATTGCGAGGCAGACAAAACGTGAGTGATTTTCTATAGAAGGGTTCTTTTCCAACAACATACCATCCTATATTGTATTCATTGCTACACAAGGACCAGGGTTTGTGCACTTCACTTCATGATAATCTCATGCAGTTTGAGGGGAAAACCATGCAGTTTTACTCATGCAGTATAAATGTGTTGTAATTGCACCTTCCAATTTTCCAATTGTATTGCAGTTAGAGCAGAGCATTCATTATGGGACGGATTTAAATTTAGCAGATTTGTCAGCTAGACATGCATTCTGTGAACTCTACTTCAGCATTGTATAAAAAAACATAGGTTTCAACATTAGCACTTTCTGCCCTACCTATGTAAAGCACCTTAAAAATAGTAATATCAATATGAATGAAAAAACATCATCCTCAACATGTGTTGTGTTCTGGTTTCAGAATGATGAAGACAGTTGGAAAACAATTACTTTACAAACAAAATAGGATGTAGGCTCTACATGACGTTTTTCCTAAATGATGCAGGGATATTTAGGCATTCTAATTTCTCAAATTGTTTGAAAGGTAGTGCATATAGCTGCCATAAATTGGGAAATAATTATCCCCATGGGTAGCATGCCAATGTTTATTATTACAATAATCACCCAATTCATCCTTCAGCAGCAGATATGCCCACACTGCGTCAGAGCAATGAGGTGAGTGAAAAAACCCATTCTCAACTTTGCTAGCTTGAATATTTATAGCATGATTTATGTTTGTAGAACAAGTATTAAAAAGTACCAAGACAAAATAACACAGACAAAATGATGTGGATATTTATACTGGCTTGTCCTCTGAAGTTTATGGATTTATAAAATGAATATAAAACTTGTTAAAAGAGCATAAGCCTAAAGAGAAAATAATTCGCAGGCATTTACTGGCCTCTGGTCAACAGAACATTTGGCACATTTGCTACATTTACATGCCCCCCCAAAAAATCACTAAGGCTGTAAATGTTTCTACACTAAGTGTTGGTGATCGGTCTTCTCACTCATTCACCTCAAGATATCCAACTACTAGCATATCCTACCATGATCATTTCTGTACATGTGAGTCTAAACATCCTTGCAGTAGGCCTATATGTGTTTGTGTGTGGTGGGTTTACTTTCCTGTATTTCACTCTTACCTTATGAGAATAATGAGGGTCAACTATCCTGGCAAGCCCGAAGTCTCCAATCTTGAGCAGCAGTTGGTCCGTGTTGATGAATATGTTGGCAGGCTTCAGGTCTCTGTGCAAGACGTTCGCTGAGTGGATGAACTTCAGTCCCCTCAGGAGCTGGTAGAAAAGCAGAGTAGCGTGACCTGTTCAAGGGAAAAAAGTCAGACACCAGGATCCACCACACCACTTCTATTCTCACTCATATAATTACCATAACAATGCCTATTTCTAAACTTAGTTATGTTTAATGAGTAAAGCTAGTATAGATAGGTTAATCCATATTTAAACCTGTCACAAGTGACATAAAGAAAAACACAACATTAACAGCAAGTAATGAAAGGAAAGACTCAATGAAGGTAGAGATTTGGGGTAAAATTCAGATCTTCTAACGTGTGACTTTTAAATATACAGGCAAACTTCAGCTTCAAGTGTGGCACATTACGATAAAACGACGATTTGCATCACTCCAACACATATTGAGCATGTTTATGTAGAGGGAACAAACAAGCTGAATGAAGGCCTCAACACATTTTGGTTAAAATTGTAATGGGATTTTCAACTGTGTGAATTGTGGATAAAGAACTGTCTCAGTAAAAGAGTCTTGAAAGGACTGCCACTAAATCCACTTAATCACAGTGTAAACAAAGCCAGCAGTGCAGCAACGAAACACTGGTGTTTTTAACCAAAAACCACCATGTCATGAAAAAGGGACTAAAACTGTCCAAATGTAAATAAAATAATATTTAGTCTTTCATACCGGTGGGAAGGGGTCCTTGTTCCAGCAGCCGAGCCAGATCCGTCTCCATGCACTCCTGGACGATGTACAGCGCGCTCAGTTGGGTCGGATCTCTGGGCAGTGGCAGTCCATATGGAGCCAAAACCTCATTAACTCTCACCACATTTTCATGGTGCAGCCGCCGGGTGATTCTGACCTCCCGCAAAGCGTGCTTCATTGCCAAGGCATCACGCATCACCAGCTTTTTGATGGCCACACGCTGTCTGCTACGCTCGTCCACAGCTGAGAGGACCAGGCCTGTAACACCCGTGCCCAGAGGTCGAAGGTCAACATAGTGACCACCTAGTTCAAAACCGTGGAGGAAGAGGGGGGTGTCCTGTCTAGCCATAATGGCTCAGTCTGGAAGTGTTAGGGACAGATGATTCCAGGTACCTCAAGCTTGAGGAACCCCACAATATCTATTAAAGTGCTTTGTTATTGTCTTATGCACATGATGTTACATCTTGCTGGTGAATGTAGACAAGACCCAAATGCAGTGCCCAAAGTAGTTTGGTGAGTTGGAAGTTTCAGGGGCCCACAAAAGTTCTAGTTCTAGGATTATTTTATCCAGAATTTTGAGTTGTACTCAGCAGGCTATTGCAAAGTTTGAAAAGAAGATATTTCCTTCAGGCCTCAAAAGTGTATTTGTGCATCATCTTCACCCTTTCTCCTGGTCCTGTGTGGGCAGATTCTTATTAAATCACCCTTTTACTGAACCACCTGAGAATCCACTAGGTATCACATTTAAAACCACCTCTGAGGTGTTTAGGACGAGTGTAGAGCATCTACAGTACATCTTTAAAATTAACACCATGTCCCTTCAAGATTTTCCTCTTGACACATGACAACGATGTCTTTCTCTGCTCCAAAGATGTTATTTGTAGTCTGCTGTAGGGATGAACTTCCTATCTTTCACTGTATTTTTTCACGCGCAGATAGTCAGGATATCAGTGAGTCTTATTAATACTACCCAGGGCAGGGGTATCCATAGAAACAGTCCTCTGTGTGGCTGATCCTGCGCTTAGATGTGTAGATGCATCATGGGACAGCAGCAGGCGGACAGTCAGCTCTGCACTCCTCTGAATTCAATGAGACTCTGTCAGCTCCTCCTCTTCTTCCATGATAACGGAGTCAGTCAGTCAGACAAGATCATTCAGTGTGAGAGCCACAGTTGGGCAGCGGTCAGAACCCCAAACCGTGGTACTCTCAATGTGTGCATGCGTTTGATCCCTCAGTGATCTGCTTCTTGTTGCTTTCTCAAGAATGTTGGGCTCTCAACATCAGGCCGGGGTCACTGTGGACGGGTACTTGAGTTGCTGAACTCATCCGCTGCTGCTGCTGGTTAGGAAAAAAGGGAAGAAGAAGAGAAGCCAAAGATGAAAGTTAAACAGCAACAGAGCCAGTGTGTTAACAGGGTGTGTGTTGCAGGAGAGTTACCATTACATAACACTGAATGGCAGCGTAACCTAATCTACACCAGCAACGTAATGTTCTTAGAAAGGATAATCACGTCAATTTAAAATGACGCTTGAATATCTGCTATATGATGCCGTTGACATTTTCGAGCAGTGGGATAATTTGAAAGGATGGAAGGAATTACCACGGCAGCATTGTTTTTAACTTTATTTTGTCACATTAACAGTGAATCAATCTTCCTGACATTTTAGTTCTATTTCCACCTCTTGAAAGGTCAAATAACGGTTTAAAAAAAAAAAAAAAATCAATGACTTTCCTGATCCCTGGGCTGTAAGAATTGAAATAATCAATCAATTAAATCTCTGTCAATGACCTGAGGGCATGGCTTGAGTATAAGCTCTCTCCCACACTTTCTTTATATAAATGGGGGATGTGCACACAGTTACTGCTCTTTAACAACAAAATCCTTACAAACACACTCAATGTTCATGTTGGCCTCAGTCAGGCTGACTGTCAGAGGCTGAACCAGTGTAAGGGGAGAACAGAGCCACTGAGAGAGGGAGCGTTGACAGTGTTGCTGGGTGGGAGGTGCAGCTCTGGGCTAACTTTATATATTATGCATAACCACTGGAGATGGCACGGGTGTTCTCTCTCTGCGTTTATTCTCGATATTTCTTCAGGTTACGCAACCAGAATACATGTTATAAAGATGATCAATTTGCAGTGGGTTAATGCAGTGCAGTATAATGTATTCATTTGCAATTATTGTAATACATATGCCTTTTATTCTGATTAAGGAAAAAATTGAAACTATACACTGAGTCAACATTATATAGCCCAGGCGACAGCCGATGGGAACAGAGAATCGTACATCCTGTTGTACACTGACTTTGTTTTATTTCTCTCTTTGACTCTATTTACTTTCCAACAGGCGTTAGGGCAGTTTTAGTTTAGATGGGGAACGCTGCATCCTCTCTGCACACTGGCTTCATGCGGCTGCCTTTGTGTGTCTGCATACACTCCAGTAACGCCCCTCAGAGAGAACAAAAACAGTCAGGTTGAAGTGCATCTAATACAACATAAAGCCTCATTTCCAAAAAAATAAAAAGGAAAAAGAGAAAAAGTATACCAACGACAAACATGCCCGTGCTTCTTTTCCCTCCTCAACAGACTTTAAGACGTTATCTTATCCATGTCAGTATCTGTTCGGTGTGCAACAACCAGAGGAGGAAGAAAGAAAGAAAGAAAGAAAGCAACCATCGGTACTCACCGGGGCATTACGCAGCCGCAGCCCGGCGTCCAGAAACAAAGATCCGGGGGAACGATGTGAGAGATACGGGTCCTTTGGAAGCAAAGAAAGTAAAACGCGACCGCATCTATCGTGTGTGTGAGTGTGTGTGAGATTCAGATGACAGAGGGGAAAGAGCCGGCACGGGACGATCCGCCGAGATGAGATAAGCCAGAGGCTGCTCCAGAGCCGCTTAATGTGGGCGACTGGCCGCTCTCTGTCAGAGGACTGATGTGAGGAAGGAAGGAGAGGAGGAATCACCCCGATTCAGATCCATCTACCAGACCTGAGGGGCTTCACACACTCACACTCTGCACCATGGATGATTAAGTACCCCCCCCTCTCTCTCTCCATAGGCTACACAGTATATCCGTCTTGATGAATATCTCTTTCTCTCTTTCTCTCTCTCTCTCTCTCTCTCTCTCTCTCTGTATATATATATATATATGGAAGGGAATACCCCAGTGAATTCAACCCCTTTTGTTTTTTGATTTTACCTTTAAGGAGACTAGACAGGGAAGTCTGAACACATAGAAGAAAACAATTTTCAAACCTCATTATCATCAATATATCAATATATGATATTATATTATAATACCATGTAAACATTGTATCCCAGTTTATTATTTCTTTGAAGGACTACAAATCCGATATACCGCAAATTCAAAATATACAGTAAAGCACTGTAAATGAAATGTCAATACCCATAATGCAATGTTTATTACAGTAATTAACCGGAAAAGAAAATTATGGTATTTTACTGGGCCATTTGTGGTAAGTAACTGTAGAAATTACAGCAAAGTCTAACAGTGCTTTTACTCCACTACATTTCCTAAATAAAATGTATACTTTGATTTAGGGCTGCACGATTAAGGCCAAAATGATAATCAGGAGTATTTTAATCAATACTGAGATCACGATTAATCATCACAATTAATTATTGATTTTAACCAAAACAAATTTTACTGGTGCTACAGTCTTCTTAAGTTGAAGTTGTATGTTGTATTGACATACAGCTATCTGAAATAAATAGGGTAGGATATATATATATATATATATATTTTTTTTAATGTTTTTTTCTGAAAAAGCTCCTTCACTTGTTTTCAACAATAACTGATTAAAAGAGCTAGGGAGAGAGAGGGGGAGTGCGATGGACGTACTCACAGAGTGACGGCTGATGGGTCCAGCACGGGTCGAACGGCGGGTCAGCAGAGTTACACACGTTGCGTGTATGAAATGTCTGTATTGTTACTGCGCTGCATTTTTATGAACTATGATATTCTGGCCATGGGTCACATCTCTCGCCCAGGTCCAGCAGGCTCCGTCTCACACTCTATTACTCTACCAACTGAAGTTAGCTGCATTTAATAATTTCTTATGTGTTTGTTGCCATGGGGGCCGCGATAGCAGAGTTACCAGCGGAAACACTGGTACATATACAGGTTTGCCTCAATATACAGCTGTGTTAATAACAATTGAAACTGTGGACAAATGTCAGAAGTCTGGAGCGTGTGAGGGGGGCTGCACAGAGAGTAAGAGGAGAGAGAGTAAGAGGAGAGATCCAAACACAGGCACAGCTTTACAGAACAAATGGGTCATGTAACGAAAAATTAAACCATATCCATATAAACAAGATTGCAGCGGATTCGAGGACATTAGGTGCAAGGGCGCTTGCTAGAGGAAAAATATTTCTCGCACCCTAGAGCCCTGTGAGCTAACAGAGACTAACTAGCACCCTAGAGCCCAGAGAGCTAACAGACACTAACTAGCACCCTAGAGCCCTGTGAGCTAATAGACGCTAACTAGCACCCTGGAGCCCTGTGAGCTAATAGATACTAACTAGCACTCTTGAGCCCTGTGAGCTAACAGATACTAATTAACACCCTAGAGCCCTGTGAGCTAACAGATACTAAGTAGCACCCTAAAGCCCTGTGAGCTATCAGATACAAACTAGCACCCTAGAGCCCTGTGAGCTAATAGACACTAACTAGCACTCTAGAGCCCTGTGAGCTAATAGACACTAACTAGCACTCTAAAGCCCTGTGAGCTAATAGACGCTAACTAGCACTCTAGAGCCCTGTGAGCTAACAGACACTAACTAGCACCCAAGAGCCCTGTGAGCTAATGGACACTAACCAGCATTAGTCACTGCCGTTGTCTGAAAAACAACACAGATGGGACAAAATGTTGCGTTGACTAGTAAACTAGTAAACCTTGTGACCGACTATCTGTTGAATTTTCCTCCCGTTACTCTGTCCTCTGTGACTGTCTCCATCTAGAAACTAAGCTGAGTGGTGCAGGGAACAACGCTGACTGGCACATGATCAGACAGTGGTTTACGGAGCGGTAGATTGGCTTTGCAAAAAAAAACAGAGCTTTCTATAAAATGACATCGCTCAATCACGCAAATTTGATCGTGGGAAGTCAAAATCGTGATCGTGATTAAAATTTGATTAATTGTACAGCCCCACTTTCATTCCACTGCATTTCCCCTAATCATCTTAATTTCTCGTTACTACAAAACAGTAATAATAATCTAAGATTAATTTTAGTGTATTACTTCATGGTGAAAAATCACACTTTACAGGCAACAAGCCCAGTTGTTGTTCAACAAAACTCCACTCCACACCATTTTACTTTTGTCAATGGTCATTACAAGAGAACTAAAGACAACAATGCAAAATGACTACTCTACTACAATTTGATATATCAATGGTTTGTCATATTCCAGAAAAGAGTATATTTGCAATTCAGTTTATGATTTCTTACTTTTCCAGAAACCACTTCTGACAACCCCATAATACTGTGTCAAACTGATGCACTGCGTAGGTAGTAGGCCCTCGGAAAGGTGGAGAGAGCATGAGTAAATATAAAACATCCTTATAAAAATCTTAAAACAAGATTTTAAAAGAATGCTGGTAGGCGTTTGGGGTGAAGCCATAAAAGAATAAAAGCAGCCTTTCCTCTCCCGTATGTTATTTGTCTTCAGATGAAGGGTCAGTGGTCCCTTTTTGGGAGGTTGTAACCAGAGAGTTGGTGCTGTTGTAGAAATTAAAGTGACACAGCTATGTCTCCCTTCCCAAAGTACAACTGTGGAAGTCCTGTACAACGTTATGATGTAACTAAAGTGAAGCTGCTGGGATTCAAAGATACTTTACATCTTCCAGGTGTGTATTGGCTCCTTCTGCCGGGTGGAATGCAATGAAAAGGAAATTGTCAAAGACTTTTGTTGCGTTTTTTTAGATGTTTTTATTCTGTAACAGGAACGCTAGTCTGAATCAACGGAAGTACATTTCCAGGATAATCGCCTGACGTCCGGCGCATGCTGTGTCTGCAGCGTGAGCCACTTCCCTTACCTTCTGCTCTCTGTGTGTTGCCGTTCTCAAACTCTGTTTGCTTCGGGAAACAACAACAAACTTCAAGCTATCAAGCTACATGCTGAAAATAAGGCATGTTTTGAATAACATTTGGACTGTGCAACAAGGTAGGTCAGCTTGGTTCTTTCGGGGAATGGTTGTAGAGATTTACAAATAATATGTGTACGGCATTTAATCTCTAACAGTAACCGATTGGTGGAGATTTGCTGTGGACAAAATACACACAACGATACACTGGTAAGCCACTGGTAACCATGTATCTGGCTAATGTAAATAGCTGTAGATAGATGTTTCTGTACTGTGTGAAAAGTTATTTTTATTTAATTTTGTATGTGGCGTTTTCTTTTGCGGGGTGCAAATGTTCCAACAAATCGAGTTCCTTCAGGAGACCATTTTGCAGGGCCACAGTTGTTGATTGTGATTGGTTTAAAGAAATGCATTGAACCAGAGCGTTTTTTTCCCCCATATAGATTCTAGAATGTATCTGTGGTGTAGCCAGACCTTACTCCACAGTGTTGTGGCAATGGAAGACTACAGGGACCATTACGCAATGGATACTATTATGCAATAATAATTTTCTTTCCCTTTCAAAATTGCTGTTTTCTTAAAATCACATATTTCATCAACTTATTTACATAAAAATTGAGAGATGGCAGGAAAAAACTGCTCTAATGTACCAGCTGTATGTGAAAGTTTGTGAAAGCATTTTTTTGTAATTTGGGACATCTGTGATTTATATTCCCTGAAACTATTTCCAAGGGCAGGAGTAACACAGGTTATTGTATAAGTACTTCAAATTCAATAGTAGCTGAAGGCAGAGGGAAAGTCATTAGCCACTGGAGGTTAGCCAAAAGCTAGACAAAATCACTGGCATCTTTGAAATAACACTGCTCATAAGAATCACTGAAAAGAACCACAAAGAAGAGAAAAGGAAAAATAGTACAGAAAGAAAAGATGAGGGATCAGCAGTCAGGATAATTGAAGAAAATGATAGATGATAGGGATAACGCCATTGCTGCTGCTCATGTGATTCGTTGTTCTCTGTGCTATATTTCTCTTCCTCTTCTGTATTTCTGCACTCTCTAATAACACTGATAGCATTTGACAAATTGAGACATCGCAGTGTAGGTGGTGGGTAACACACACACACACACACACACACACGTGTATAATAGATGGCATCATCAGAATGGGTTTTATATACAGACACACACACACACACACACACACACACACATATTCCCATACACACACACAGAGAGACAGACAGACACACACAGCTACATACACACACAGAGACACAGACAGACAGACACACACACACACACACACACACACACACACAGACATCGTACTAGTTCCCTGTTTGTATTATTGTTTCATAAAAAAGTCATATTGCCTACCATGCGATACAGCTGGTGGTAAGCGGGGTTCTTTGATACTTGTTTGATGTCAAATCTAACAGATATGGAACAGAACAACTCCAGGAAATACATTTAGTATTAGAAATGTTATCCAAGTGATGAAGAAAATGACTGGACATAAGTCCTCTGATCTCTACACAGACACAGAGACATTTCCTGCACTTTGTTGATGTACAGAACCTTCACAGCAGTATTGTGTGTGTGTGTGTGTGTGTGTGTGTGTTTGTGTGTGTCCTCCTCAGATTACTTCCCTCAAACAGATCCATGTGTAAGTAGGAAAGGAAATAAATAAATTAGAGGTCAGGCTGAAAAGTCCATGTGACAACATCTGTCTTGTCTATGTCTGTGTGATGAATTTTTTTCCAGAGATGTGATGGCCCAAAGTGGAAAGTGAGACAGATGAGGACACATCTGTAGTTGTGCAAAAATGACTCATGTGGGAATAGCAAATGCTACACTGGCAAATTAGACTCACGAGCAGCTCTCACCCCAGTGAATTCAACACCTTTTACTTTGTTTTTAGCTCTAAGGTGACAGACAGGGAAGTCTGAACACAGGGAAGAAAATCTGGCTCAAACCTTATTATATCATATAATATGATATCAGAATATATCAAAATACCATGTAAACATTATATCCTAGTTTATCATTTATTAAGTATAAACCATTACATTATTTTAGAATATTATTATCAGAAAGCCAGAAGGGGTTAACAAGGTGCATGAGCTTTCTCTTACAAGCTTGGTTTACTACCTTATAATCTTGGATTTGTATTATTTACAGAACACAGCATTACTGAGAAAGAGCACAGTGTTTCTCTCTGCACCACCTGATATCAAGTGTTAACATGTGAGATACTACAGAGTAAGGGAAGAACGACGGGTGGTCTTGGTAGGAGATAGAGATGCAAATTCACCTTGAATGTAAAAAAAAAAAGAAAAGAAAAAGAAACCGGTAACAAAAGATGAATGACAAGAGGGAAAAGGTGAGCTGAGAGACAGATAGAGATAAACAGACGTGAGACAGAAAGAGAGACAGGAGGGAGCTGACAAGGTTATCTAGCCGTGTGTGCGCCAACAGTTCTCTCCAAAAAGGACCGGCCTGTCTAAATGTCAACACAGTCCGGAGCAGCGAGGATATGCACTGAATAAGATACGCAGTTGAAAGATATGAGAGGGACACAGACTGAAACAGGGCAGCGGGGTCATATACG
>NC_045737.1:4336788-4339014 GCF_008692095.1 Etheostoma spectabile
TCAGGTCGGTAACACACCACCACCCACCCACCCACCCACACAGTCAGCGGATACACACGCAGAGCAATTAATTGAAACAAGTACCAAGTGTCTCTTCAAACTTTAAACATCAACAAAAAAATCATATTTATTCCATTGTTTGAAAACAGAATTCATGCATTTTGTCCTTTAATATAAATATATTATAACTACCTCTGCAGAGAGTAAATATTAGTTGTTTTTTTTTGGTCCCTTCCCCACCACAACTGCTGCTTTAGACCTTTAACTTAGATTTTACACCCCCTGCAGGACTTTCTTTGTTACTGCAATCACACTCACTAAAGTGTTGATGCAGTTGATGCTAATGGATATTTTTTCATTCCAGAGGTTGGGACTGGCAGAAGGGGAGACAATTAGCTTGACACATAGCTGGTTTGAATATATCATTAATAGAAAAGGTCAAGAGAAACTTCACATTTTAATTAAACTAATAAATTAGGATGGTTCAAATCGACAGGTGATTTATCCTTTAATCTGTGCTTTGTGATTATTGATGACTGTAATGAACCTGGACATGAGTTTACATTCCCAACCGACAGCGGCAGATGACCGCCCACCAAGACTCGGGTTCTGTCCCAGGTTTCTGCCTGTTAAAAGGAAGTCTTTCCTCACCACTGTGGCACCAAATGCTTGCTCTCGGGGAGGAATTGTACGGTCTTTGTGAATTATAGAGTGTTGTCTAGACTTACTCTATCTGTAAAATGTTCTGAGATAACTACTGTTAGGATTTGATACCATAAATAAAACTGAATTGAATTCTCAGTTATCTCTATGAACACTGACAAGGCTTATGTAAGATGAACACTCCTATCTTCCGTATGTACGGCACTAAGGGCCTCTTTATCAGCAGAGTCAGGAGGTAAGACATGACGTGGGGCATGTTTAATGTGGTGCTCTGAATGTACACTCCTAGTTTCATAATAACACATAATATGTGAGCAACTGTCAGTATGTCCTATCTTTAAATATTTATTGATATGGTAAATTATAAAATGTTAAAAACACAAATGGTAAAATACAATAATGTATAATAACTGGACTGGACCGAAAATTCTTGTGAAATGTTCACCTTTTTTAATTGAGAAACACATAATAAACACAACCACAGTCTATCTTTGTAGAACTGTAGCTTAATTTAATACAGTTAACTGACCTTAAACCTTTAAATATATATAGATACTGTATTTAGTCAGTCATTCAGTTGGCTATACATATTGCAACTCTAAAGAAGGCATTAAACCGCTGTCCTTTTATTCACAATCAGTAAAGCTTAAAATATAGTTTGAAATCAGGCAGCACAGAAACCTTTGGCTACTCAAACATATGGAAATCGAAACCACATTCAGTAAAAGTTTTTAACAAGTTTGTGCTGATTTCATATGTGGAGGAATGCTCTGGTAAGATGCACTTCAGATTGGGACAAGGTCTGCCACTTGTGTGTACTTTACATGCCATTATCTAAATAAAACTTAAGATTTGTACAATGATTGGCCTGGATGTGTCTGTACACCGCTGAGTGAGGGGTCAGCTAACCTAGACAAGCAAAATGAGGAGGTGGTAGGTGGATGCAGGAAGTGGTTCAGGCATACAGAGGCTGGTAGCCACTCCTCTGGCTGCCACTTCTACAGGTGATCACACACACACTCAGCATCCCAAAGAACTGCAACAGGAGAGAGAAATGTAATCAGACACATGCTCCTAAAATCGTTTTTCTGCAGCTTCGAGCGTTTAGTGATGCAACAAAATATTTTAGTTGCTGTGTTTGAATAGATTATTCAACATATCACACAATTAGTGCTAGGTTAGGCACTCCATCCATTTGGGAGGTACATGGCACGGAGGAGTATATTATATAGCCCGGCATTCCTTCAAAATACACCAGCAATTCATGTGTTTCTCATTGCACAGTCCCACTCTAGAGTGGGATTTACAATCCCACTCTGAGAATAACACAGCTGCTAAACTATATGTAAACGTGTATGTGACCGCCTTCACCTTGATGACGGCGAAGGCCAGAATGACCAGCATGGCGTAACCCAACACATCCTGTAGGAGGCGATCCAGCTTCGCCTCACAACCCTAAAATACATGCACAAGTACAGTGAGAGTAGAATTATAAAAGAGTCAAAAAAGAATCAAACATTTAAGTTATAGCCATTTTGATTAAATGTTTATGAATAATTGGTC
>NC_045737.1:4339024-4343306 GCF_008692095.1 Etheostoma spectabile
ACCGAGCAGTTTTTGCTCCATTTCTATACAAATTGGAGATTTGAGATAATTTTTTCTTTCATTTGAACAAAGTTGGACATCTTCATTCTTCACTGAGTCGTCTAATTAAGACCAAGAGTCTGTATGTAGTCTAGTATGTACATTGAAAAATGTCTGTCTGAAATGTAGCTCTTAGTTCATCAATCATAAAAACATTAACAATCATACAATGTAAGATAGTTCCAGTTTCAAAGTATTCCCAGAGTCACAGCTGGAGTTAAAAACAGTTAGGAAACAAAACCAAAAAAACAGCTTACAATCCCAATCTTACCACACATACACCCGACATGTTATTTAAAATCCCAAGTGGGCATGTGTGCTTCTGCATGATTTACCTGTATGTTAAGCAGGTCTGGTTGGTCCAGTCTGCCAGTGCACTGTGCGGTGCTGTTTTTACAGCAGGACACAGGCGCTGTGTTGTTGTGGCTTCTCGACCAGGTAGTGTTGGACCAGCTACTGTAATTCATGACACCACAGCATTGCAACTGGAAGGAGACAAAGAGAGACCAGGAGTAGGAGGACTTAATACAGTACTCAAAAGAAAATATATATGACAGTGAACATGAGAAAAGGAAAGGGTGACGCTATATAATCAACTTTGTTGAGAAAGTTAGAGTACACAAGTTATTTTTTGTTGTACGATGTGAGGCAGTCTTGTGTCTTCACACTTTCAATCAACCTGCTTTATCTTCTGCTATTACTGCATTTCCCAGAATGCCTTTAGATAGACTCAGCGGTGTGATTATGGTGATTAAGAGCATGTAGGTGAGAGCATGTAGGTTATTTGTCCGTTTAGTAAATACCTCAAAATTAGGGCTGGCTAGCATGAGCAACATAGCATGGTATTATTTTAGCATATACTGTGATGTTGATATACAGTTAACCACAGAAATAATACAAAATAAATCACCAATAAAATTTAGGCTACAGCTAAATGTGTTGTTGGTGTTGTAAGATGTTTTTTTGCTTAGAAGGTAAGAGAGAAAGAAAGACTGAGGAGTAAATTGAAAGTACAAGAGAAGGAAATGAGAGCAAGCATATGAAAGAGAATGCAAGCAAAGCAGAAGAGGTTGAAGAGAGTGAAAGTACAACTGAGAAAACAAGCTATTTAAATAGAGTAGTAACACCAACCTGAGTCTGCAGATAGTCAACAGCTTTGGTCTCTGCGTTCTGTCCATCATACTTTATGAAGACTTCATTCATAGAGCGCTCCAGGTCTTTGTTTATCTGAACATACAACAAAAAAAAACACATTGTTGGCAGCTGTGTACTTTAGTAATGGGCATACAAATTACTGTCAGCAGCAAACGAGAGAACGTGCATCTGGGACTCACCTTGCCTTGGTAGATGAAGCTAAATACCAGAGCAGCCACTTCAGCTGCAAAGATCCCCACGATGATCAGAAAGAACTGGAGGGGAAGAACATTTGAGATATCGACTGAGTAAAATAGAGTGAAGGGAACAAAACTGGAAAATGATGACTACCATTGTAAGTGAAACAGTAATTGTTGGCAGATTCATTTTCACCTTCAGGCCACAGACACACAAGCACACACTTACAAAGGTAAGGCCGACTTTGGATTCCCGGATTGTGGCGCAGCATCCCACCAGACCAAAAATGAACATCACCACGCTGACGCCGATGATGATAGCTGCCGGGACCAAAGTGTACTTGTCCTGAATGAAACTGTCAAAGTTGTCATAGCTCTTGATCACGTAGGCACCGACGTAGGCCAACGCTGCTCCTGCAGCCTGCAGGAGGAGAACACATCAAATGTTACACATCAAGGTGGTAATTCACAGTTGACAAGTTAGCAATATGGTTATGTTGTGAATAAACACACTTGAACACAGTTTGGATTATTATTAAAAGACATTAGTTTTCCCTTTTTTCGGTGTGTTAGACATAGTTGTTATTCTGGGAATAATCAAACCTCAGCATATTTAGACTGTTTTTCTCACTGTGCAGTAGTTGAAAGCGGCATGCAATTATATGTAAATAACCTTGATCAGCTAAAGCCCAAAGATATTTGTTCTCCCATCATTATCTGCTGTGATCTCATGGGATGAACACAGGCTGTGAGTGTCACCGATGGTCTGTCAGATGTGGATTAGGCATTACGTCACACCGTCATCCCCACTTTTCTAGAAGTCATGCTTCAGCAGTGAGCTCACCGATCATAAGACTACATGTATAGGGGGATTTTTTTGCGCATACACTTCACTAACTACAGAAATTTCAAGAACAGAGACAACCATTAAGAAAACAATGGCACTAAAGTAATGATCTCATAATCAGCTATCTTGACTTCCCTTTGCCCTTTGAAACTCACTGTAGCAGAAACTCCAGTCTGTGATAAAAGAACAATGGAACCGACTACGTAAAGCTACAAATATAACACTTTCGTGCTAACTGCAAATGAGATTACACTTAAATACAACGGTTTGTGTAAATCCTGCTTTTATATGCAGCCAGAACACTATAATAGAATCTTTTTCAGTATCACTTCCCCCGTACTAACTCAAGTCTGTGTATGTCTTTGTTAGAACGTGAGTGTGTTTTGTGTGGCCTAACAATCAATTCATCCTCTACTTCAGCCTCATGACTCACTTCTTTTAATCACACCAGAGTCACGGGATCCCTGTGGGGTAGGTACTCCACATCCAGCCCACCCTTCCCCTCCTCCGCTTACCCCTAATCTTTCCAAAAATTCTGATCTTGTGCCTAACAAGCAGCACAAAGAGGCTTACACAATGTATAGCACCCATGCGCGGTGCCGCCTCTCTGGAATGTGAGAAACCTCTGAGGTGATGTCTCTTGATCAGATGCATTTAGCAGATCACTAGTGTATCTTAGAACAGGTTCCAGGGGGCCGACACAATGTGATTTGCAAATTATGCTTCCAAGCCTTCTCAACACATTGATCTTTTAAACTCATGATTTGCCACTTACATCACCCACTTTTAATTGAAAGAAAACTTTAATTACGCAATCCGATTTTATCGCAGGACCGTTACACAAAATGGAATTATTGTAATTGTTTAAAAAATCTTTTGAAACTTTGGGGTCTTCTTTTTGGTTTGGTACAATGTTTAGCTGCACAATATGATCTTGTAAAGACGTGACAGTGCCAATGGGACAGTCCAAGTTTAAAAGGATAATTTATTATAGATTTTTTTACCACATTTCCATAATAACTAGTATATTGAGTCAAATGTGTCAGTGGATTAAATCACAAGCAGTGCCACTGTGATACAACTAAGGCATTAATTTAACCCTCATGTTGTTTAAAGTGGTTGTTTTATAATTATGAATAATTATACTCAATTCTCAAAAAGTCTCTCTTATGCCCAAGTTATTATTAGCTTGTTTAAAATGTGCGCTTTCCCACAGTATAAACCAGCACTGAGAGCCTTGAGTGGCTTGATGAAATTCAGCAATGATGGTGGAGTTGATGATAAAAAACAAATCTAACTCACGGCTATTTGAGGCCTGATGAATCAGAAGATGGACTCTCACTATTAGATTCTAATACATGGACATGGCTTGTTTAGTTTAGCAGCTTTGACAGACTACCTAACTGAGCCGCAGCTGTTTGAGAAAACAGTCAAATCCAGATGTGTGTGATGCTTTGAGATATGTGTTTTACAAATTAGAGGTGAGCTCTCATTCACTTTTCACTGCTTTAACCCTGCATGTGGCAGCACATGTGGTCCGGATGTGCGGGGGTCCAGCCTAGCTGGTGAGAAAACAAGAAAAGACTGATTTTTAAATATAGAAATGGACGGAGGAAGGCATGTGTCTCTACACAGAGAGAAATAAAAAGCACTAGACTGGAAATAAAAACTGAGAATAAGGAAGTGAAAAGTGGATGTGGATCCTTGAATTAAAGAGGTAAACCATACCCATGTTTCTTCTTGTAAATACCCAGGCACACAGGCCAGTTTTCTCTCTCAGTAATCAAATTACACAGAAGTCCACAAAGGTTTACTGGGTCCTTTCAAAACCTATTACCTCGGTAGGAGACAGAGGAAAGTTGAAAACTGGGGAAAGACATGAAGAAGGTGCTAATATGAGCCAAAAAGATAAAAAGCCAGGCAATGAACACTGGTCAGACTTTGATAATGAGTCAGAGTTCAAGCTGGCAATGTCGCAGCTTAATCAGCTGACCTCAGCTGGACTTAAACTCACATTATTGGGAAATGTTACTCATAGTCTTAAAGGAATCATTTGACTTTTTTT
>NC_045737.1:4343316-4344098 GCF_008692095.1 Etheostoma spectabile
TTTTTAAAGGATGTGGACTATATTAGGATTCAGTAAAATGAGGGAGTACAGGCGATAGGGACTGTGCTGTCCCAAAAATCTGAGGCAGGACCAGGTCAAAACTCTGATTTCTAGGATATACCACTTAAAGCGCACATGACTAACTGGCTACACGTTAATAATAACGAACAACAATGATTGACAGAAAAAGTCAAATCTCTCCCGTTAAATGTCTCCCTCCTAGAAATCCGCCGGTATGAATTCAAAATCTCTGCAGGTGGAGAAATAACGCAGCGTCTTACCCAAAATATCAAGCTGAGGAAGAGGAGGACGGTCTTGGAGGTGAATATCCCGCAGTCCATCTTGTCTGGCGGTGATGAAACGATTGAGGAAGGACTGTGGAGTCGCTGCGGTCCAGCTTTTAGTATCGCAGAGCTGGTCCTCCTGCTGTTTTGGTCACAAGTTTTCGGTCTGTCTGGCTGCAGTGACTGTGGGATCACATGAGAGCAAAGCCCCACCCCTCACAGAAGTGAGGGAGGGGTTATTTGGGTAGCAAATTATACAAGGACTTCAATGAGAAAACTAGACGATAATGTTCCCCTCTTTCGCCCATCAGCTGTTCAGATCTCATACGATTAAACGATACGATATGAGAAACGATCTCATATGATGAACACGATAAAAAAAACCTCACAGTGGACACTTACTGCTACTAGAAAATGGTTATTAACACTTCTTCCACAGGGAGGGTGGGGCCTTCATTATTATTAACCCTTGTGTTGTCTTCCTGTCAAAATTGAAAG
>NC_045737.1:4344108-4344497 GCF_008692095.1 Etheostoma spectabile
TGTTGACGCTTTTTATCAATGTTTTTAACTTTTTCTTAAGTTTTTGTCCGTTTTTTTCAAAACTTTTGACGCTTTTTCAAATGTTTGTCACTTTTTTTACACTAAGTAACACTAACTTATTAACTTTAGTTTAATTTTGGAATTTATGGTCAATACAACTTATTTATAGGAAACCATACCTAACGTTTGAAAAGCAGAAAATAGGAATTATTTACAGTAAAATTAAAGGAATGGATGTTGGATGATCACAAACTGGAATATGTTAACTTTCACTCAATACTATTTCGAAACCACTTCCATTTTTTTCAAATGCTATAAAATGGAATAAGACATTCCAAAATTGATGAAAGTAGAGATTAGTACTTGCCAAAGAGCGTTGTGAGGAATCA
>NC_045737.1:4344507-4345166 GCF_008692095.1 Etheostoma spectabile
ATGTTATTTTGGGTAGTTAAAAAGAACATTGATATAGAAAAACGGGTCAATTTGACCCCAGGACAACAAAAGGGTTAAGTGAATGCCTTAGTTGTATCACAGTGGCACTGCTTTGGGTTTAATCCACTGACACATTTGACTCAAATTACTAGTTATTATGGAAGTGTGAGCAAGCACAATATAAGGCAACAGCTGCTCTTTACCTTATACTTTTACAACCACAACAACGAATAATCTAAAAGGAGTCACTTGGAAGTGAAATATGTATGTAATATTCCTTACTTGTTCATTTAAAGTTCTGGTAGAAACAGAGAAACCCTCAACAGTGTCAGTAACTCTTTGCTCAAGTGTTTTGGTTTAATTATGGGGACAACATGTCAGTCACAAGCAAATCTGATCCAAGCTGTATGAAGAAGGTAAAAAGGTGTTCCCAAATGAGATTATTACAACTTGATCTGATATGTTGGCTTCATTCTCTGTTCTCCACTCCTGACCAGTGTATCTACATCCTTGTCTAGAGAGAAATGACACGTCTATGACGTTCAGTGGGCTGACTCACCACGGACAAGCCATTTGCAAGCATAACTTTTTTTCTTTAAGTTAATGTTACTCACTCTGTTGTGTGTGTGTGTGTGTGTGTGTGTGTGTGTGTGTGTGTG
>NC_045737.1:4345176-4348829 GCF_008692095.1 Etheostoma spectabile
TATGTGTGTGTGTGTGTGTGTGTGTGTGTGTGTGTGTGCGTGTGTGTGCGAAACAGGAGGAGGCGCTATCAGTGCACTACAGAAGGCAGGACTACAGTTGTCAACCCTTTCCCTACCCCCCTCCCTTCTTTTAAGGTCAAGTTTGCTTTTCAATGTAAAATCCTTTAAATGCACAAATAATGAATTAAAATTAATTGGAGTCATTAATGTCATCTACTGATTTGATCAATCAAAAGCAATAATATGTATGCAAACACATCAGAAAAAACAGCATTTATAACAATAATAATAATAATAATCATCACAAAAAAGATTTTTCATCAGTAAGTCAAACTATTGAATTTCATAAAGCATAATTTGTCATTTGGTCAAGATTAGATTACTGATTGTGCACAATATGTTTGAAATCTGACGGAACCTCATATTTCAAATAGTCCCTAACACTAACCCACTACACTTTTTGTATTTTGTGCTGTTCATTTACCAAAAGAACAGACTGAGGAAACGCAGTCAGATGAAATATAGCTACACTATACTGCCATTGCTTCATTAATTCCTTTATACTTGATTGATATATGCAGAGGATATTACTGTTAACAACGCATAACGGAATGATTACGTGCATAACTCCATTACATAGTGGAGAAATTACGTTTTCTTTATGGCCTCATGTCCTAGAAAAATGTTTAAAGTGGTTGTCAAACACAGACTGTCACTGCGATACGATAAAATTGGTCTAAAATACATGCATGCATACTAATACAAATGCATTCATAACTGGTCATTCCATAAAGAGAGGGAAAAGTTCAAAAAGACCCGGGAACTTAATCTTAAATTCGTTTTTCTTGCCCCTCCACTGATAACTCTTATTTTGGCTGAGGCCCATCTCCCCCACAGAGGAGACCTACAGTAGCCCACAGTAATATTTCCACTATATAACATATGATGACATAAAACATCAATTTCTGTTAAACAATTAAACTTTTTTTTCCATCTCCCATTGCCTCTGCTGTCAGGAGTTTCTATCTATGCTGATTACACGATGGTGCAGGCGGGTCTGCAGGCAGCTGTGTTTCTTTGGTCATCTTTAATTGAAATAAATAGGCAAAAATGGATGAAATACAACCAGGTTTTGGAGCCAGTATATCAGGCACATTCCTGTTTAAGCTTATTTAACTATAGAATTCTGTACTGGTTTGTTCAGAGGGTATAACCTTGTTAAAACGTTTAAAATGCACGCCTCAAATTACATTTCACAACTGTCAGCCAGTAATTACACAACAAACTTGAACATGTTATTAAATAAAAATACAGTTACAGACAGTTAAGATTACGCCTATTCATATGATTTGCTTTTTATATGGATGTTCAATATTTTACGCAGGGGTTTTACAGAATAATCCAGCTGGAGAAAACACAAAGTTGATGAAGTTTGATTGACAGCGAAGAGGCGCACTGTGGTGGCGCGGTTCACTCTACACGGTTCTCACCGGGGCTTCATAACGCGTGAAGCTGTCAAGAGGGCAAGCAGAGATAAGGAGCCCTCTCAATCTCTTGATCCTGGCCTCATCGCTGATACGATGTCTTCTGCTGTGAGTGCTTTGCCCTCGGCGGCTCAGGCCAAATCTCCCAAGAAGAGAGCCAAGTCTCAGAGGAAGAAGACGGGTCCTACAGTGTCAGAGCTGATCCTGAAGGCTGCATCCGCGTCCACAGAGCGCGGCGCCGTGTCCCTGGCAGCCCTGAAGAAGGCGTTGAAGGCCGGAGGATACGATGTGGTGAAGAACAAAGCCAGAATCCTCATCGCCATCAGACGCTTGGTGGCCAGCAAATCCCTGCTCCGAACCAAGGGCACCGGGGCCTCTGGTTCCTTCAAGGTGAACAAGAAGCCCCCCACACCTCGGAAGAAAAGGGTGGTGAAGAAGCCAAAGGCGAAAAAGGTGAAGAAGGCCAGAAGCAAGAAAGCAGCTGGAGGTGCCACTCCAGCAGCCAAGAAGTCCCCTAAAAAAAGAAAGATTAAGGCAAAGAGTCCGAAGAAAGCAAAGAGGCCCGCAGCGGCCAAGAAACCCAAAAAGCCAAAGAGTCCCAGCAAGGTCAAAAGCAGGGTCGCCAAGTCTACCAGGACCAGGGCTGCTGCCAAGAAGTGAAAACTCTCTGAATGAACCCTGAATGCGACCTAACGCCTTTCTGGTCACGGTTGACTCGTCTAACGTGTGGACCAAAAGTCTGCCTTCATTCTGAGAACTTGAGCTTGCTCTACTTATTTTACAGTTTTTCTATAATGGAAAACACTGATCCTGCTGTTGTGATGCATCTGTCTCTGACACCATATGCCATGGTTTTGAAAAAGGAATTTAGCGATTGTAAAAATAAATAAATAATAAACCCATTTAATGTAGTGTGTCATGTGATTTTATCTCAGTTTTGAAAAACATAAAAATTGATATAGCTTTTCTATTTCATACAAGAACTATCTGGGTGAGAATGTCTGATATAGCCTAGACAATATAAAACGGATATAACGGAATATAAGGGAATTCTTTACTTATTAATATTTTGTTGTTAAGCATCACTGACTTCAGCAATCCCACAGTGCAATGTGGGAAATTACCATACAGCTGCCAGAAAGGACGCAGTATGATGACTCCAAAATCTGCATTTATTGCCCACCATTGAGTGTCCATCATGTAGGGAGCAGTGGCTTAGTGAAAAGGGGGTGATTTAGGACACCGCGTTTATTTGCCTGATTTACAGTGACGCGGAAGAACGCGCGGGACGTTTTTGAAGTGGTGCTTTTGCGCACCGTTACGCACGGGGACCATGGCGTCCAGCACTGTACATCCAAATACATTTGAACACGAAACGTAAATTTGTTGTGTGGTGGACACAGCTATTGTGGTCAAACATTATTTTTTAATTAAAATTCGTTTATACGTTGCACTTAGCTTAGGCTACATGAAAGAGAAACGCTATCTGACTCTGCGGTACAGTAGCATACGACGTTTATCGCCAACAGACAGATGCTGAGAAAGAGTTTGTTGAACCTGGATTCGACACACTGTAGGCTACTAAAATTTGTAACGTTTGAATTGTGTACCGATTTCAGCAAAATAGTGGGTGGGACCAGGCTGGTTAAAACACAGCAGCAGTGACACACTGCATAGCTTTAATACGGTCGATGGGTGACACTCGCCAGCAGCTTGCCAAAGGCAGCTAATCATCCCAGTGAGGCCTGACGGGCGTGACGAGCCGTGTTCTCTGTCCTCTTATCTCCAGCAGAAAAACCACGTGCCGGGGTTTCAGTGCGGGTGAAGCGATAATTATGCCCGGCGGACGAGTGTAGTACCACCCTCCAAGGTTATGATGGAAGCTAGGCGACAGAGGAAATAGTGTTTACTTTGAGTGAGTTTTTGGATGAGAATAAGTAGCTCCAGGTGAACACGCAGGTGGTATTTCATCTATAAATGGGTCAAATAAAAAGAAAGTGAGAACAAGCTTGATATGTATTCGTACGATCCTCAATGATACTATGCTGGAGTAATGAAGTCTTGAATCCGAGAAAAATGAGGAATAAAAAACATCTTTGGGAAATTGATCTTAGAGCATTTTTCAAATAAATTAGGAAAATCCAACCTTTTAAGGACACCAATTTTCTT
>NC_045737.1:4348839-4397637 GCF_008692095.1 Etheostoma spectabile
TAATGTATTGTAAATAAATAAATGTTCTTCTAGGGGGCATAAGTACACACCCCAATGGGGAACTTTCTATAAGATCATCTCTCAATGCAAATCAAACCAGCTATTAAGCTAACTTAAGTAAAACCATGCCAATCTCTGTGTATGGTGAAGGTTATGTGATGATATGGGGTTATTTTAATTCCAAAGGCCAAGGGAACTTTATCAGGATGCATAGTATTCTGGATCCATTAAATAACTGACTTTTAATAATAAAAATATGTCTGCCTCTATGGTAATTTAACATAGCGGTGTGTATACTTATGCCCCTGTATTTTAAGGAACAACATTTATTTATTTACAATACATGATGCATTCACAAAGAAAATTGGTGTCCTTAAAAGGTTGAATTTTCCAAATTCTTTTGAATTAAGGCATTAAGATAAATTTCCAGAAGATGTTTTTTTATTCATCTATTTAATCAACTTTACCATGGGTGTCTAAACTTTCTCGAGCCACTGTAGGTGAATCAGACAGTTGAAGAGTTCCTCAGGTGTTTGGGTTCGTGTTGCCACCTACTGGCCGGGTTTAGGAATCATGGAGAAGTGACAGCCGGAAAGGTTCACCTCAGGTCAGGCTTCATTATGGTCAGATTCTACTGTAGGTAAAATGTGGCAACCATGGAGCACTTAAAAACAAAAATGATGTTCTCCTTGTGTGCAACCCAAATTTAACTTGTTCCATAAAAACTGGAATATACAGAATCTGTAAAATGGAATTTGATATTTTAATCTAGAAATGTGAGGATAGTTAAAATGACTAATATTAATATAAACTAGTTAGTTTACATTAGTTATTAGCTTGAACTATTACTATCAGTAAGTCTATTAATTACACTAAAAACATACAAATACGCAATACATTGAAAAACGTTAGCACTGAATAAGTCAAAAAATAAAGAAGTAACATGTTTAAAAAAACTATTTTCTTCCATTTGAGTTTTTGTACTGGTATTTTGTATTGATACATCAGTTATTTAGTCACTTGAAAGATAAAAAAAAAAAACAAGAACCAGTTTTTCAACAAGCGTGTAGGCCTACTTGTGACTTCACACAGTGTATGTTTAGAGATACGATGTGGGAGGAGTGCGGCCTGATAAGTGTGAACATTATTGATTTACGTCATGTCACATATTAACCTAAAATACACAATGACCAAAAAGGAAAATTCCCCATGCGTGATATAATACAAAACTTACATTACTTATATTGCTCTAAATGTTGAATTTATTGAAATGTATTCCTGCATGTATTATGTTTACTTTGTAATTTGCCTAACATTAAATCTGAGGCTTGATGTTGGGTGTTGACTCAGAAATTTTCCGGACATTCCCATGACATACATTCATGTGACTGTACACAAACATGCGAAAACACCGCCACTTCCTTTTAGGTATCTACTTTTCACATCTGCTTTCTGTTCCCTTTCTTAAAAGGATGTTTGTGAACAATTGTATCTTTACCTTTTATTCAGAAACAGAAAAACTATGTAAAGCAGAACATTCCTCAACCAAAGCAAAGCAGTCTGGTCGGTTCTGTTAATGTTAAGCTAAAGTTTTGTTTCCCCTTTTCCTCAACCATCCTTTGTGTGCAGAGAGAGAGAGAGAGAGAGAGAGAGAGAGAGATAAACTAACAGAGAAATCACATCTTTAAATCACTTGAATGACTAGATATTATAAATCACAGTCATATAACATAGGTTTGGCTCCTATTGTTGGTTTTAGAATACTTCCTTTAAATATGGTTTTATTATGCTTTTAAGGATGTTTTTTTTTTCCCTTGTCATAATTTAGGAATTTAGTATTCAGGTAAAATTCCATTTTGGCCAGCAGTTGTCTTTTCTGTTAATAAGAAGCCTGTAGTATTTATACTTTGGGATGATAAACAAAAGCAGACTTTCAAATGAAAGTAAAACTTTGTCCTCCCTCCACCAGTTCTTAAACTGGATGTTCCTGTTTATCATATGATAAAGCGCATAAGAGAATGAGGAACTAGGCATGAACCCTATATACACTCGTCTTAGCCCTTTCTGACACAGACACCATGAAGGCAGCAGTGACCCTCCTGGCTCTCTCTCTCCTAAACATCGGCTTCTCAGTCCCTGTTAGCCGCCCCACCAACTGGCTCAGACAATGCCGAGCCTCCACCAACCTCTCTATCACAGCACTGGAGGTGCTGCCGGGCGGAGGCTGGGACAACCTCCGGAACATGGACACGGGTCGAGTCATGAACCTCAGCTACTTCCAGTGCCAGACCACTGAGGACGGGCTCTACCTCATCCCTGATGAGGTGTTTGTCATCCCCCACAAGGAGACGGGTGTGGAGACGAACTCAGAGATAATCAGCTCCTGGCTGGAGCAGAAAAGCTCTACATCTTCCAGCATAAATGCTGACATGTCATTCCTCTCGGTGCTGAATGGCAAATTTTCTACAGAGAACCAGAGGATGAAAACCCATCAAGTCAAAGACTCTTCAACTACAGCCCGAGTACAAGTAAGTTTCTATTTTACATAGTTTGGATGAACAGAAAGCATACTTAGTTGTGGCAGTGGTTGTGAATGCAACACTACTCTTCCATGGATCATTTATACATGTGGTTGATATAAATGTTTATTTTTTTTTTATTTATTTATAGGTCTAGTTAACAAAGACATGCACAATACACAACATGTCTGTAAATGTGTCAGTGTGAGTTCCAGGACAGATGTTACAGATGTCACCTTAAATAGTAAATTTGATTTGAATTGATTTTCGTAGTGCAATTTAGTAATTTACAAATTCATGTGTAGTTTAATGTATAATACAGTTTGCTATATCTTGTACACTTATCTATCTCTGTACACTTATATGTCGTTGCACTTATCTTTGCTGTTTCAAACCGCAATTTCCCCACTGTGGGACAAATAAAGGTTTTCTTATCTTAAATTAAGAAAAGGAATACAAAATCAAAAGGCTGAAAGAAAAATAAACAATAAATAATGATGTTTAATCTTTTTCTTCAAAGGTTCGTAACTTCATCTACACGGTTAGGGCTTATCCAGACTTCACTCTGGATACACGTTTTGCTCAACAAGCCAAAGAGATAGCCGATGCAATTGAAAACAACCAAACCAGGAACGCGGCCTATCTCTCAGAGAAGATGGTGCTGGACTATGGAACCCATGTTATCACTAGTGTGGATGCTGGGCTACTTTGGTGCAGGAAGACTACCTCCGTTCTTCATATGTATCGGACAATTTAGCAGAACGTTCCTCCGTCCAAGCACAGGCAGGCCTAAACTTTTTCGACAAACTCAAGTTTGACATAAGCAGTCAAAGTGCCAAACAGAGCTCATCACTTCAAGCATATCAGTCCAATATTTCTTACTCTCTCATCCAAAGCCATGGGGGCGGAACACCTTTCTATCCTGGCATCACTCTGCAGAAGTGGCAGAAAAGTACCAGGAACAACCTGGTTGCTATTGACAGGTCAGGGTTTCCTCTACACCACTTTATAAACATCAACACTTTCCCCGATCTGCCACACCCTACAGTTGGCAAAGTGGCTGTTGCAGTGAGTCAGGCTGTAGAGCGATACTACAAGGTCAACACGCGACCTGGATGTGTCGACGTCAACTCCAAGAACTTCAACTTCCAAGCCAACATTGATGACGCATCCTGCGAGGGCCCCGCCACCAACCTCAGTTTTGGTGGTGTCTACCAAGAGTGCATTTATGTAAGCCCAGATGCAGGCCCGCTATGTAATATCCTGGCCCAGAAAAACCCTGCAACAGGGGGTTTCTCCTGTCGTTCGCCTTACTCTGCTACCTTACTGAGATCAGAAGTCAGACAGCAGGGCTACAGATCCTACGATTGCCATAACGAACGCTACAGATGTGGGTTCCTTGACCTTTTCCATTGCAATCGTCAAGTGTGTCAGGACAACTACCACGTTCGCTCTGCTCGCATCAACACCTTCTGGTGCTCTGTAAGCGGACAGGCCCCAGACAACTCAGGCTATCTGTTTGGAGGCATATACAGCCCCTCTCTCCTGAACCCCCTCACCAAAGCCAAAAGCTGTCCCCCAAACTACATTCCAGAAACGTTTCTCTCAGACGGCCAAGTGATCTGTGTGAGTAGCGACTATGAAACTGCCAGCAAATACGCGGTACCATTCGGAGGCCTCTTCAGTTGTCAGTCAGACAACCCGCTGGCTGGGAATCAACATCGCTGCCCTCCTAAGTTCAGTCAGCACCTTGCATCAGTGAGTGATGGCTGTGAAATTCTCTACTGTGTCCAGTCGGGACTGTTCACAGGTGGGCAGCTGCTTCCGATCCATCTGCCACCTTTCACTCAACCCCCACTTGTCAGCATGCAATCCACAAACACAGTTATGGTGATGACAGAGGGAGAGAAGAGCTGGGTCAGAGTAGGGCAGACCAAGGCGTGGAAACTGGCAAATCCAGAGGAAATCAGGGAAATGTTACGGAAGATTAACCCAGAATCGCGTCAGATGTCTAGTGGTGAAAAGGCAGGGGTAGCATTTGGGGTGATGGGTATGATGGCGCTGGTGGTCGTAGCGGCAGTACTTCTGTTGAAGAAGAGGAGGAGGCTGTCTGTGTTTATGCCAGCTAGAGGCTATGAGGCAATAAGTGGTGAGGTTGAACGTGATGAAGGAGGAGAAATGGAAGCACAACAAGATGAGGCTTAAAGGCTTGGCACGGACAGAGTCAGATTTTGTTACCAACTTCCTTGTTGATTGTCACCTCAGAAATCCCTGTCATGCATCTTACAGTGGGGGGGACTTTTTTACATGTTTAAGGGCTTCTAGTTTGAATCAGTTATTATACACTTATTATTCTTTTGAATTGTCTATGAAAGCAATTCACACTTAAACAACTGCTATGGAAAACAAGTGTAATTATTTTAACAATAACATTTATTGGTGGTACTTTAAGCCAGTGCTTAGCATTAGTAAACTCTGTATTCTGCGTGTTAACAACTGTAGCATATTATGTCAGATCGAAGAAACAGCAATCTACCTTTGAAATCACCAACTGGCCCAAAGCAGAGGGGCTCTCCAAGGCAACAGCCAATCAATACTGCCCTCATGAGGCCAAGATGCATTATGTCACGTAGTACTGTATATAAACCCATTTAAGAACCTGCATGCTTTGTACCTAGTACCATTCACAAAACATGCTGTTAATAAATCTATTTACAGATAGGTGATTAACTTTTGGTGAATCCTTTTTTCCCCTGAATATATTAATAAAAGAAGCATTAGATTAAGGATTGATTATGTTTCATGCTGAACTTTTTTTATCTCACTACTCAAACTGACAGGATTTATAAATGTCAATGAAACTCTTTTGCACACAATTCTAATAAAATTGATGTAAAACAATTCAATGGATCTATGTCTTCATGTACCATATATATTATGTTTATGATTGGTATGTTTCTTTTCCTACAAGAAACACCCTAATTTCTTTAAAGAAATGCCTTGGCCAGCGGTCACTTAAGCAAAGTAATCAGTTAATCAGTCTCGTAACAGGTCAGCGCTATGAGTTTTGACCTTTTATAATCTTGTAAGCTTAACAAATGAGTTGTATCTTTTAGCTAAACTCAAACACATCATGACAAAAATCATATTTACACTGCATGGTGTTGAGGTTTACTGTTTGTAAATGAGAATTGGTTCTCAAACCGTTTACCTGAATAAATAAAGGTTAAAAAAAAAAAAAAAAAAGGTCAGTGCAAAAGTAAAGTGAAATTGCATTCTGTAAGCATGCATAAGTCTGTAAACGTGGCACCAAAGCACACACTAGTTCTCAAAATAAAACGTTAAATAGAACTTCTTGCACAGAGATATCTTTATCTTCGCCGACCTAACTGAGAAAACCACCAACATTCCACCCACATATAGAAATAGACCATGGCAAAGCTGACCTCATGATGATGGTAAGGTTATCAGTACACAGACAGGCCGCCTCAGACATTATATACACAACAACACACACAGTCACTCCAACAGACAGACACTGTACACTCACATGCACGTGCATACACATGCACGTAGCCATTTCCTGTAAAGAGTGCTCATAACATTGTGCATCTTTTCTCTCGTGAGTCTCCCTCCCCCACACACACGCACACACACGCGCACACACACACACACACACACACACACACACACACACACACACACACACACACAGCTGTGAAGGATTCATAGAGCTGGGTCATGAACATGAAAACAAACCCACTCATGCTGAGGAAATCGTCAAGGCCTGGAGGCCTGGCAAGAGAGAGAGAGAGAGAGAGAGAGAGAGAGAGAGAGAGAGAGAGAAAGAGAGAGACATCGCTGAAGCAGGGGACCTCCCTCCTTGGTTTTTTCATAGGGCAGAGGACGGACAAAAGAGTGCACCCAGGCTTTCAGCACAGTAAAGCCAAAGCGTTCTCAACCGTGATTTCATTTCCAGCAGGATCAAGAGCGTAGTCAGTTTGCATTTCATCTTTTACAGTGAGATGCGCAATTTATGGGGTTAGTAAAAAAAAGAGGAAGGCACAACAAATGTGTTTGTCTTGGCTGTTAAAATCGCCAAGCGGAATTTCAGTAGGACGAGAAAGCTACAGCCTGGCAACTCCAAAAAGAAGACAAGAACACCCTCTGAAGGATGAAATATAGAATACAGTCCAAGGTAAGGGTGCATGTCTATGCTGTAGTGGATGTCTCTGTTGTGCATGTTTTCAGAGTTGACACAACATCTGTGGCAGGATTACTCCAGTTTATAAAGCAGAGAGGATTAAAAGCTCATCTGCATTTACTATGTGACAGACATAAGTCATCTATTAGACAGTTTGCAACCAGCAACAACCCTGCAGTCTTCTCACTGGTAAGCCTGTGGAACGCAGTTTAGGTACAAGGCAGTAAAAATGCAACTGCCTACAATAGGCTTTATATCAGAAACAAGTTTCAGGTTAAAGAGAGTGAGTAAGAAGCCATTGTTAAAATACAGACTTTACTGACTTCTTTCTTCCTTTGGCTTGTTACGTTTAGGTAACCATGCAAGCTGGAGGACACCAAAGGAGCCACGTTGGGCTGTTGACGTTGGGTTTACTGGTCATGTTGGAGGTCTGCAGGGTCCATGGCTGTCGAGTTGGCTCAGGATTAGAGTGTGAGAAAGCCCCGTTTGTCCCAGGCCACAACCTGGCAGGGGAGGGTTTTGATGTGGTGCGGATGCGTCGGACGGGGGCATACATCATCAATGTCAAAACTCATCTGGCTGACAACCACACCTGTACACTCTGTCCAAACCGCTTCCAAAAAGGACAGGTGAAAACTCCAACATTCACTCTTATCCATGGTGTCTTCAATCTGTCAAAATCCCCTTAACTTAATTCCATCCAAACTACTTTTTCTCTTTTCCTTCCCTGTGTTTTTCCTCCTCCTGTCCTATTCCACATTTCCTATAAGTATTTTCATCCTCCACCTGCTTCCCAATCAACATCCTGCCTCTACTCTCCTCAGATTCAGAGGCTCCCAGCTGCGGTGCTGGACTGGCGTCCCTTCAGCCGCTGCAGTAAGCAGCTTTCTAGTGCCCTCCATCACTCTGTGGATTCCCTGCTGCGCAGCTCCAGCTCCCTGGTTAACAACAACTGGGGCCTGGGCTTGAGTTTAGAAAATATTGGCAAGGCAGTGCTTGGAGGAAGCCGCTCAGACTTGGCCAAGTTTGCTCGGTCGCAGCACAGCGTGGACAAGGCCACTTTTGCCATCCATGAAATCAGTTGCACCTACTACAGGTAAAGAGGAGTGTCCTTGTAAAAATGGTGCTTTGTAATTGGCTGATTGATGCGGAATTACTCGGATTATTATATTAATCAGACTGATATTCTGCAGTAAAAACATTCTTATGATGAGGCAAATGGATTTGAATAAAGTATCGTTCCATCTGGTTTTGTTATAACTGGATATTCATTGTGGATAAGCCTGGCTATTATTGTGGATTTTGTAAAATTAATATAGTATTTGCTGCAGATACTAGCACGTAGGTTTTTGGCTGGCATCCAATGCATTTAAAGAAGGCAAATGTATTATTAGAATATATAGGTCACAGACGTGTGCAGTTTTTATTAGGAAAACAGACTCTGGGTTTGAAATTAATTTGGGAATACACAGTACAAAAAATAAATAGTACTGTAGTAACAGGTTATGGTAAAACCTTATGGTGAACTTGACTGTATATTGTTTGTCAAATAAGAGTGAAGATAAAATTCCCATTGTGTTGAACTCCACGTCTTGTTTTTTCAGCTACAGGCTGGCGGATCACCCCCAGCTGAGCACAGAGTTCACAAAGCATCTGAAAAGACTCCCGCAGAGCTTAAACACAAGCCAGGACAGAGCCATCTACAGACGGCTGATAGACACCTACGGAACACACTACATCCACCAGGTCAGGGGGGGGACAGTGCTCTATACGCCCTTTCATAGCATTTACGCATGTCTTTTTACTATAGTTTTTTTTAACCTTTGTGTCGTCTTTTTGTCAAAATTGAAAATCAACACTTGAAACTTATCGGTTTTTAAGTTTTTCATACGTTTTTGTCCCTTTTTTCAACACTTTAGACGCTTTTTTTCAATATTTGTCACTTTCTTTGACGATACGTAACAGTAACTTATATAACACTAAGTTATTTTTGGAATTTATCCAATAAACCTCATTTATAGGAAAGTATACCTAATGTTTGAGATAGAAGGGCAGAAAGTAGGAATTATTTTGACTAAAATTAAAGGAATTTATGTTGATGAATAATCACAGACTGGACTATGTCAACTTTTAATCAGTACTATTTGGAATCCAAATCAACTAAATTGTTTTTTTTTTTCAAATAGAATACATTTGAATAAGACACCCAAAAATGAATGATAGAGATTTGTAATTGCCAAAGAGTCCTGTTATTTTGGGTAATTACAACTGGGTGATTAAAAAGAACATTGATATAGGAAAATGGGTCAGTTTGACCCCGGAGGACAACACAAGGGTCACCGAGTGCAAACTAATCCTTTAGTTTTCAGCAGCTCAGTTATCTTGTATGTTCTGTCCCTTAGGTCCAGCTTGGCGGTAAGGTGAGACGAATCACTGCATTCAGGACCTGCCTGGCCACACTGAAGGGTTTCTCCGAGTCCGACATCAAACACTGCTTGAATGTTGAACTCCGGTTGGCTCTTGGTTTCCTCCCTGGCAATGCATCCTTCTCCAACAAGTGCGAGAACCTCCTGAAGGGTAACATGAGCATGGGCTTCTACCAAGGCTTCATGACCCATAAAATTGAGGTTATTGGTGGGGAGAGGTACTTCCCTGACATCCTCTACCAGGAGGACCCATCTGAAGCGTACCAGAGCTGGATGAGCAGTCTCCATGACAACCCTGATGTGGTTTCTTACGGCATCTTCCCTTTGCATCATCTGGTGGAGGACTCACAGATCAGTGCTAATCTGAAAAGCACTGTCACAGAGTATATTAAAGATAACCAGCTGCAGGAGGACCAGGTTCGTCTTAAGAACTGCTCCCCAACTCCCAACCTGGACCATAACTGCTGTCCTCTGCGGGCTGGCAGAGGAAACCTCAGACTGGAGATCCACAGAGCTGCAGGTCTGAGGGCGGACACCTTCACCAAAACAGACGCCTATGTGAAGATCTTCTACAACGGCATGTACGAGGAGACCAATACGGTGATGGACAACAATGACCCAGAGTGGAATGTGACCTTTGGCTTTGGATCGGTAGAACTGGGTCAGGCGTTGAGGTTTGAAGTCTGGGATCGAGATGTGCTTTACAATGACATAGCGGGTAGGTGTGTCGTCTTCCCCGAGCGAGGAACTCACTCTCTTAGCTGTCAGCTGAACAAAGGAGTGCTCTATTTCACCTACACCGTCAAATGTGATGCTCACTTGACAGGATACAGGTGTGGACGCTACTCCCCTAATGCTGAGTAGATTATTAGATTACAACATGTTAATGTAGATTTCAGCAGTTTCTTCATACATACTTTTAAACGTTCAAGTAGCAGATTTTTCAGCAAGAGCTAGTTAGATGTCATTTCCCTTGCTTTTTAACCATAAACTGTAAAAATAGTGGACGTAGCAGCAGTGATGTCACACATTGGTTTGTGGACTATTGTTTTGAACATGGATATACCGTATAGTAATAATGTAATATTTCAGTATTAACTAATCAAGTAAAATTAAATTAATTTTGATGTAGGGTATTTACTGTTGTCACCTTGAATTGTTTCAAGTATGATGCAATGAGATAACAATGCATTGATAACCACAAGGCCACCCACCCACACCGGCAAGTGTCAGCAACATCTTTGTTCTTAAATGTCACCAAGGTAACATCTGATCTGGTGAAGTGCTGTCCCAATCCCATTTATCCCTATCGGAGCCAATGTGGCCTCACACACTCACCACTCACTTAGCACCTGAGATCCCTTGAAGTCTTTGAGCCTTTAGTCCTTAGGGCTCACTTTGGGATTGGGCAAGTGAAGATGCCCTTCACAAGTGTCATCACTTCATTTTCTCCTATTAAAGACATTTGTGTGAGGTCACAGTGACCAGCCAATCCTTGAGCCCAAGTAGACATTTGTGCAAAATTTGAACATGTTCCCTCAAGGAGTTCCTGAGATATCACGTTTAGGAGAATGGACAGACGTAAGGTCACAGCGACCTTTGACCACCAAAAATCTAATCAGAACCCAAGTGGACAATTTTGCAAAGTTTAAAGAAATTCAATCCAGTAGTTCCAGAACGTTACATACAGACAACCCAAAAATATGTCTCTCTCTCTCTCTCTCCCCCCTCCGCTTGCTCTGGCACACCTCTGTTTCCATGCGGCGGGTGAAAACCCTTCTGCGAGGATACATCAGTGTATCCTGGATTTTGACTTCTCCAAGGAGCCTCCTTGATGCTCGATCCTAACTCCTCAGTGAGAATTTTAGGGATTGGAACGTCCTTCAACATGGTGCGCTGAGAACGATTTCTCAGTCAGAAACCGGAGTATCGAGGAGTTTGGGAAATGGGCGGACACACACACACACACACACACACTTTTATTCCAACTTTTATTGTTTAGTTCAAACAGGAACCTTATAAACATACAAATGACTTAGCAAAAGCTTTTCACTTACACATGTACACTTACAACACATTAGCCACTTAAACAGTACAGGAATGCAGCTGCTGCATTAAACCATCGTCTCTGTCGCTTAACTCAAGATATTTAAAAAGGAGTAGAAACAGCAAAGAAACCAACTCAACAATTGTTCTTATTTAACATTCCATTTGACATTTTGGGTTTTCTAATTTTACAAACTAGAAAAAAAAAAAAAAAAAAGTACTAAATTCACCGACAACACCGACACAACCATGTATCTCCTGCATTTGCCAAGATAATTGCCTTAAAATGTACAGGGTATACAACAAACCTCGACACATTACACTTAAGAGAATTTTCCAGATACTTGGCTTACTTTCTAATGCAACCACAATTTTCAAAAAAAGGTTCGATCGGGAATGATATCAAACGATCAATGTGAATAACAACATTTTCTGTCAAGTTGTCATATCTGCTGCTGTTACTGTGGAATACAGCAGCAACAAGAGTTTCTTTTTTAAGAGCTGGCAAGTAAGAGCATGTAAAGTAGGCAAGATCCAACACTGTCAGGTAGGAAGGATATTATATAATAATAAAAAAAAAAATCTACCATTCTCAAATCTCTTTGCACATTTTCCGTACTAGAACTTTAATATTTCAGAGAAGTGTTAATAACCAGTAGGCATATTTTCCTTACCAACATCCAGTCCCTTTATCAGAATGTCAACAATATAAGACTGCATGGTTTATGTAACACATTTGTCTAAACAAGCACCTTGGGGTACTCCACCACATGCTGCATTACTGGCGGTATGGTCTGAAATTTCAAACACAACTTTCAAGTTTCTACAAAAGTAACCTTGGATAGCAAGTTACAATTTCAAAAAGGCAACATTTTCATGTTTAACCTTTATGTACTGATGTCATAATCAAAGTATAGCAAAAACTGTGTGCATGTAAAAAATAGTGTTTTAGGCACAGCTAACGTGCTACACAGTAAATCAGACTTTTTTTTCATGGCAGCATATGGTTTCAGTAGGTGTGTGTGTGTGTTCTGTTGAAACACTCAAGTCTGCCCAGAATCACAAGATTGCTATCAAAAATGTATTTGTAAGTCCTAAGTTGTATGTGTGTATCACAGTCCTAGTGAGGCTTTGAGCAAAGATGCCATATCTTCAGGTATGGTCCCCTCATCACCACCTAAAGAACATATGACGCTTTATTAACATTTTTCCTTTTTTTCAAATTATTCAGAAGGTTAGGGTAAACACAAGTCAACTGGGTCTGTCACCACCCTCAAGCTTTAGATATGTTGTACTGTGCAGTTCTACATGAAGGCTTGGAGTAGGGCTGCACAATACACACATCAAGAAAGGCTGTGACAAATCACAATGACACAAAACAGATTTTTTTTGTTAGTTGAAATAAAATATCAGTAGAAAACGGCACATTAAAATGTAACTGTCGCTTTTTAAGTGGTGCCATTTATTTTCAATATAATGTTAAATTTGTTCGAATAAAACAACGTAAATGATTTACTTTTTTTTTTTTACTCAATATGTTGTATTTTAGCAGAACACAGAAAGCAGCAGAACTGAGTTCACTTTAATATCTGTTTATATGTTAATCTCGTTAACATTTTGGCATATGGCATATTTTCCTCCTTTCCGTGCAGCCCTAGCTTGGAGGTAGCTGAAAGATAGATAGAAAGTTACAGTCACGCAATCACACACTCTCCTGTCAATCTCCTGGAAGCGGCCGCTTTGAGGACCACAATGAGATTTTCTCTGGCTGTTTACATTTGTAGACGGTGTAACATCTCCATGACAACGCCTCGTTCTACTTCCGTTCTAACTTTCAGGCTTGTTTGTAGCTGGATATTTTGTTGGGGATTGTGAGATGCTTGCTACAGTTACACTTCTAGTGATGAATCAGCAAAAATCTCTCTCTCTCTCACAAACACTTTTTTAATCCAGCTGTTTGCAATTTTAAAATAAAATGGATTATGGATAATTTAGTTTCTATAGTTTATAGCTGACTTCTCTATTGGCTGTTGAAACCGGTGACGTCCCTTAAGTTGTGCGACAGCTGAAAGTCTAGACCCCGATAAGACGACCCCACTTTTTCAGACTTTTTTCAAGGGTAATAACCCTGTCTTATATTTGGACCAATATCTACCTAATATTGTGAATTGTGCTGCTGCATATTGTAATCGTATTATTGTTATTTCTGTACACGAAACAGGCTGGAGGAGTCCCTCCTTTCTTGCTTTTCCCAACATTTTCAGAACAGAACATATCAAACCCAGGAACTGTACAGATTGTACTTACATAAGACGCTTCCTGGGACTTTTTTCCGATCTTATAAGTCAAACCGCTACTTCAATTTTTTTGACTAGAACAAGTTTTATTTTTTTGACTTTTAGATATACCATTTAACTTTTCACCAACAAATACTTATGGCCATCTCTGCAGGGTTAGGGACATTTTGGAATTTCTCTTTATTGGCTTTTGAACCAACGAAGACTTAACCAACACAATCAGAGCTCGTCCTGGAATCTGCTCGACCCCAGCCTTACTGATAAACAGTTCTATCATTGATTTGCAAATGTCTGTTATTTAACGAGTAAGCTTAATAAAGCTATAGCCTGGGCTTAAATTACCAGCACTCCTTAAAGAAAACAGCACTGCTTGTTTGTTGTTATTTTGATTACTTTGAACGCATCGGCAAATTCAAATCAATTTAATGTACTTATCACAAAGATTGTGTGCATGTAGTCCAGAGTCCTTACCCTCAGCAGTAGTCATGTCCTGCTCCAGCTTTAGTTTCTTCTGGCCCAGCTGCAGCATGCAGTCATCTATGCTGTCTTTGCTGATCAGCTTAATCACCTGTACAGTCCTGACAAACACAGCGAGGTACAGCCGTCACGACAGGAAATCAATACATTAATCCCTTAGCGTTCCATCCCCTTTTCTAGAGGCGTGTGGGACAGGGCATGTTTAGGGGGTAATAGCAAGTCAACAGTAGATTTCACATAGAAGTGGTATACAGCATTTGAAAGCTGGGTACCATTGGACATACAGCATAGCACTGTGTCAAGTTTTATAGTCATGAATCAGAAATAAATATTAAATAACTGATTAATGAGTATATGGCTATATCAGTCTCACTTTAGGGGTGAAAAAAAGAATTGCTACAGCATAGTATTGCGATATTTTTAGTGGCAATACTGCATCGACACACAGGCACCAAATATCAATCTTTTATTATTTATCTTTTTAGATAAAATAGATGTTGACAAAGTTTCCTTTTGGGGACATCATGTAAAATTGGAGAAAAATATGAAGTTGGAAAAAGTGCAATAGATCGCAGAATATTGCAATTTTTTAAAATCACAATAATATTGTATCGTGGCATAAGTATCGTGATGATATCGTACTGGGAGGTGATTCCCTCCCCTATCTCACTTATGCATCATAAGTTGTTGCAGCAGTTTTTGGGTTGATAGAATTTGTTGCACAGACATGGTGTACATTTTGACAGTTTTTGACCACTCAATAATTGATAAAAATGGTTAAACATTCCTCCAAAATTCCACATTAAGACAACTTCATGCTGTTCTTTTGCATGAACTTGCGAGGAAAGGCGCAGCCTTTTTACCTGAGGTGGTCCTGTAATTTCAATGAATACCAACTGTAATATTCTGAGATTTCAATCTACATGCATACAGCACAAGTGTTTTCTGCCCAATGGTTGACAAAATAAGAGGGACCTCATTAGGTAAAAATCCTCCCATAAGAAAATTACAGAATAATTCACAGATTCCATCTTACTTGGTCTGGCCTACGCGGTGACACCTGTCCTCTGCCTGTTTGTCATTGTAGGGATTGAAGTCGATGTCATGAAGGATGACAACATTAGCTGAGGTGAGGTTGATTCCCAGGCCACCAGCACGTGTTGACAACAGGAACACAAATATGTCAGGATCCGTGTTGAACTCATCAATCAACACAATCCTGCAGGACAAAGAAATAACTTTAACCATGGTTTATGTGACACAGTTTATGTGGAGGGATGTCAAAATGAACACGAGAATGAGTTAACGCAAATTCCTTTTAATGCCACTAATGTTTTTTTCACGCCTGATTTATGCACGCGTGTTCTGTACTTTGGTCCCTCGCACCGATCCGTAGTTTGGTCCGTAGTGATGGTGCACTGGAGATTTCTGTATTCACAGTTACCTCGAGGTCACAGCACATTCTTTATAAACCTTTCGGCATTTTAGGCCTTTATTCCATAAGACAGCTTAGACATGAAAGGGGAGAGAGCGGGAGAACGATATGACAAGGACTGGGCGCACGCTGTACCAGGTGAGCTACCCAGGCACCCACAGCACATTATTTTGACCCACGGTGGGAACTTCGGTTGCATGCTTTGACTGTTATGAAGATAGAGGAGAGGCATTTCGCCAAGCACTTTCTGCATGTAGATAGAACACTCCCGTTGGAGCATATGCCTGGCACATATCCTCCACCATCTAGTTATTTTTTGTATCCCCCCCCGTTTTTTTTCCTACTCAGCAGAAGGGGATCTTTTGGTGTGCTTTTATTTTCCCACATGTGAGGTTAAACACAATTATATTGTTACATTATATTGGTAAAATTAGCTGACCAACGCACAATGTTTCTGTTGCTGTATTGTACAAGGTCCACCTTTACAAGTGTAACACTACATTGCGTTAATTACCAAGTGCTGTTACATTCAGGTCAATATGGCCATCTGCAGTTTGATAGGCATGAGTTTGCTATATTACGCTTTCATAGATAAGGTAATTCTGGAGAAAAATTACAGTATTTTTCATTGTTTGATTGTTGCTATAATAATAATAATAATAATAATAAAGATTTGCACAAAGCAAGCATATTTGTCAGCTCCCATGTTTATAACAGCATTAAAAAAACACTTAAAATACCGCTTTTAAAGTACATTCAGAACATAAAAGTGTGATTCATCTCAATTAAATATTTTAATCAAATGACAACCCTACTAAACAGATTTTTAATTAATAACATTATACTTCATGATCCTGCCTTGTTGGCTACAACTGCTGACCTGTTGGCTATGGGTGTGGATCCATCCAGTCGGACGTAACGATGCTTAAGATGTTTCAGCAGCACCTCCACAATGTCCAGCATCATGGTGAACTGACTGAATAAAACCACTCTGTCTCCCTGTAAGGCAGAAAAAAAGCTGTGGTACAGGACAAGATCTTTACTCGTTGGTACATGCAGCCTGCACTCGCCCTGCATGCACCATAGCCATGGTTCTGAAAATTTGTACTAACCTGGGTTTTAAGTGAGGCCAGCAGCTCTGTGAGGAGGAGGAATTTCCCAGAGTCAAGCAGGAGATTGTTTTCAAGCTGGTAGGAGCTGATAGAGGAGTACTGCTGGCACAGACGATGCAGCTCAAAGTCTGACATCACTTCCATGTCCTCCTGGATCAGAACAGCATCTGCATCAAAGTGAGTTGGCTCCTATGGAGGGAGAGAAAGCATGAAGGCAGAGATGTACCCCAAAAATGGTACAGAGGGAACAGCACAAAGGAGCCGCATTAGTGTGGAATAAAAAACAAATGAAATATTGAAGAAAAAAAGGGAGTAGGACCGACCTTGAGCATGAGTCTGCTCATGGCTTTGAGCTTTTCTGTGGTGTAGTACTGTCTATGAAGCAGAGGGTGGTTGGCCATCTTCCTCAACTGCATCATCACATTACACAACTCATGTTCTGCAGAGAAATTGTTAACCAGACATTTCATGTCAGTTATTTGCACAAAATTACACTGATGTACAACAGTGAGCAGTGAATCAGGCTTACTTTCTCCATTGGCAGAAGCCTTGAGTTTATTCACGAGGGTCTGGTAGAGAAGCTGCTGTTTCTCACTCATCGGGCAGGACACTACCCTCTCTTCCTTGGCTGGCAGCTGCTTCAGAACCTGGAAGAAAGGGAAGACAGTTGTTCACAATACTTACACAGGGTTTGAACTATAATTACTCTCATTGTGACTATTATTTAGCAAATGGTGCCACCCAAGAAAAAACTGTGTGAAAGGTTTTTGATGTTGTTTTTGTCACTTTTTCAAATGTTTTTGTCACTTTTTCAGCGTTATGTGTGTATATATATATATATATATATATATATATATATATATATATATATTTTTTTTTTTACATTTGTCACTTTTTTCAATGTTGTTTTGTCATAGTTCTGATATAGAACGTTTTTGTAAACGGGTCAAGTCTGACCTGAGGACAACAGGAGGGTTAATGGAGACTCGTGGTTCTTCTCTAACTAACAGAATTAAATCAAAATGTTTATTGGATTATACTACTACCACCAACGTTTTTAACATAGTTGGATCCAGAGAAACCATTTAATTTATTTACCACCAGTAATTTGAAACTGGGAGACTGAGAAAATCCTTTTTATGCCAGATTTCCCTTGATAACACACCTTCCACATACATGCTATTTACACAATGCAAATCTGTAACTTTATTAACTTACCTCGCTCTTCACTCTTCGGAGGATAAACGGTTTCATGATGAGTTTGGCCTGAGAAATACGATCCCTCTCAAAGCGGCTCTGCTCCTCATGGGATTTCTGACACATAACATAAAACAGTGAACAAACAAACGATTAGATTTTTTTTCTGGGCTGGTTATACAGCATGTAAGGAAAAACAGTTTTTGAACTTGTGAAACAAATAGTTTGAAGGGACTAAAAAAAACAGTGGGGGGCCAGGATGTCTTCACACAGCCTGCGATTTTATAGAAGTACCAAGAGTGTTGCTATAATCTGAGCTTTACATTCATTCATCCTACTTCAAATAGCATAGAAGTCTAACACACACATACACACCATAGAAAACATTTTGGAGAGCTGTGTAGTGGAGCTGGAGAACATGGAAGGCATGATGAAGTTCAGGAGAGACATCAGCTCTAAGAGGTTGTTCTGTAAAGGAGTTCCTGTCAGAAGCAAGCGATGCTCAGCCTACAGGGAAAGAGAGAAAGAGAGCGAGAGAGAGAGAGAGAGAGAGAGCGAGAGCGAGACATCCTAAACTGTAATGTGGAAATCATTCTGATGACAGATGTGACGATACAACAGAAATAGATGGTTGGTGGTGGTAGAAAAATTGCGAAATGTCAGTGAACTAACGTTAATCTCCATAAGGTGGCGGTAGCGCAGAGAGTTCATGTTCTTCAGCATGTGACCTTCATCAAACACAGCATACTTTAGACGCAGCTTACGGAAAAGGCTGCGGTCGTTGGCATTTCCTATGGCCATGTTATATCTGTAAAACAATCAAACAAGCAAAGCGGAATACAACAAATGTACCCCATCACTTTGTGTGTAGGTGTGAGTGACAAGTTGCTTCAGGCTCTTAATGGCCCTGTAGTCCCCAGCACAAAAAGGGTTTGCTCACGTTGTCACAATGACGTTGCACTCATCCTCTCCACTGAGGAGGTCGTGTTTGAGGTAGCGGCGGTCCTCCACAGATCCTGCACACAACATGTGGAGACACTGCTCAAAACCGTGAAAAGACCATGAATAAGGCTGTGTACAGAGTAACTACAGCACCGCATCAAAATAGAAGCTTGATCACACTGAACACTTAAGGTTCCCAGATGAATTGCAGGGTTCACATAAGAAAGACAACATGAGAGAATGTATTGTGAAAAAAAGGAAGTTATACCACAATAGACTAGCACTTTGAGGCTTGGGCACCACAGCTTCAGCTCTCTGACCCAGTTATCTAAAAGACAGAAATAATGAATTGAATGAAGTACTCATTTTACAAAGCAAAATAATTGAGCTCCAAGAACTTCCAGAAACGGACTTAAAAGTTGTAGTCTGAATGCACACAAGGTAGTATCTAGTTTAGATACACCAGAGCAACAGGTGAGGTGAAAAAAAGGTCCTTTTTCCAAACAGAAAAATCTATGTCCAAACATGGTCTTAGAAAGACAGACAACAAGTTGTTATGCTAAACATGATCAGGTTGTCAGATTATAAAGTATACATTATTAGATAATATGGGGCAAAGTAGCAAAGGGTGTTATTTACGGAGATCATTACCTAATGTAGAGGCCGGCACAGTGATGAGGTGAGGACCGTCTATTCCATTCTGGTACAGCTGGGCCAGAAATGCTATAGCCTGGATAGTTTTTCCCAAACCCTGAGAGAAGAAGATTGAAAGAGAGCGTGAAAAAGAGATGGAGCATTACAGAGTCAGCCAGATATTAAGGCACCAAGATAAAAAGATAAAGAAAGAGCCATGTGGACAAACCACAAAAGCTATTTGAACATCTGTCTTCCCAAAGTTCTCATTGTATTGGTGCTGAAACAACATAATGTAACTCGCTGCTACTTTTACTCTTCCTCTTTCTTCTCTGTACTTTGATGTTTATTCACCTGCAGAATGGCTACTTATTCAAACAAAACCCTCTGACAGTTGCACAGTAACACTCATTGAGTTGTGACTTCAACAACAGGTAAGCACCCGCTGCCCTGCTTGGCTGAATAAATGTTAACATTCCATTTGTTTTTCCCTCTGGGCTTGTGATTAACACAACATAAATGTTGGTAGTGCACCTTACCATTTCATCAGCAAGGATCCCACTCAGTTTGTGCTCATGCAGAAGAAGCAGCCACTTTAGACCAATCAGCTGATATGGTTTCAGCTGGTGCCTGAAAGACAACCAATGACTGACTGAGAACCAGAACAGGATCCCTCATTTTCATCAGAACAAATACTGTAAGCCAACTGTCACAAATAGACAAGACCAGTGCCATATATGCCAAAGGAAACTGGCATATCACAAATAAAAAGGGGTTTGACAAATCATCTGACAATTAACAGCTTAGCCATGATAAGGTATGATTGCCAGGCCTTAAATTATGTATATATTTATCTTTATGCAATCTATAATTGATTTGATGTAATTATTTAATCCATACTGATTCTGTTTTCAGTCAACGTCTGGCTAACCTGTCTGCAACGCTGACCCACAGACAGCAAAGTTAACTAAAAGAAAAATAGTTTTCATGCCTGCTCAATGAAAGGAAAAGAGAAGAAATCCATGAAGATTAGTGGAAAAGGAGCAGGAGTGATTGAGTAGGGCTGGGCGGTATGGAGAAAATCTAATTTCACAGTATTGACTAAGTGGGTAAAGGCTAATAATAGAACCATATAACCAGTCTGGTAACTTCAGAAAATGACATCACTTAACTGTAATGCAATCTTTACAACCAGGTAAAGTCAACACATCTGTCATATTACAATATCCAAAATCTAAGACAACAATTTACTGTCTGTAAAGCGTCCTTGAGTGTTAGAAAGGCGCTGTTAAATAAAATGTATTATTATTATTATTAATATCTAGTCTCATATCACAATATTGATATAATATCGATAAACTGCCCAGCTCCAGTGGCACGTGTGTAGAGCTGGGCAATATGGAAACAAAATAAATATCAAGATATTTTTGACCAAATCCAAATGCCAATTTTAAGTGTGTGCGTGTGTGTGTGTCTGTGTGTGTAAACATTTCAAGAGGCTCCACGATCAAGATAAGATACAAAACACAAAAATTAAAAGTCTGCATTCTCTGAGAGGTCCCTTCTAGTTACAGCATGTGTTTAGGTGCATTTGACTCACTGGCTGTTGAGTACACTGGGCTGTTTCATGGCCCCTGTGCCCCTCTCCATCACCTGAGTGACCTGTTTGAACATTTTTGAGGAAATGGTATTGCATTTGGACATCAGCCCCAGGACAACCTGCCGCTCTTTGAGGACAACTCTGCAGCCCAGCAGCAAGCCATCCGACAGTCCATTATCCTTATGGAAGACATCAATCTGTAGAGGTCAGAAGGTACAGGTATAATTCACACAATATGCTGAGTTTTTGGACAGTAGCAATTGACTACTACCGCACAATTATTAGCAATAAGTCATTAAGTAAATCATTAAATGACTCAACAGTGGATAGGGACAAAATGTTTGAAAGTGACTGAATCACTTCACGCTGCATTGAAAAACAGACTGTACTGCGTTGCCAGGTTTCATGTATCTGTGATCGGGTTAGTGTTTAAGCCCATCTTGTTAAAAACATTATAGAGCCAAAAATTAATTTGATTTATTAAAAGCCAAACTTAAAATAAAAAAAAAGGTGCCAACAACTAGAGATGTTCCAATACCAGTAATGGTATCGCCTCCAATACCGCCTAAAACGCGGGTATCGGTATTGGGAATACCCCACGTACTGAGGCCCTACAGAAAATCTATGTTAAGTAGTTGATGTTCTTTTTCCGTTATAACTGACTGTCAAACTGGATAATAAAAACGTTCTGTGGCGATCATAGTTTGTGTTTTTTATGTTTCACAAAGAGTTTAACCTGAGCCAGACCGAAAACAAAGATAGAAATCATATCACATACATAGATAGTAGAATACAGTTGTTAAAACATAAAATATATGACGCACTGGTATCGGATCAGTACTCATATTGGCCGATACCAACAACACTACCTTTTAAAAGAGCTTGGTTTATACAAAAAGGTATTCAATATTCCAATGCTCTATTATTGCAACATAATAATTATGACATTACACCCTGTCATAATTATTATGCACCACTACGGCTAACGTTTACTCTCTGTTGACAGATGTTTGGAAAATGAATAAAGTAAATGTGACAAAAGAGAGCATGAGGTGAGATATGTCCGGAGGTGGAGAGTTCTCACACACACACACACACACACACGCACACGCACACGCACACACGCACACGCTGTTTTTTTTTTTAACCAGCGCAGCAGTTTCCATATTACATTATGTGCTTACATAATTGCAAAAGGAACCTCCAATGTTTTCTCAGTTTTTTTAAAATGATATCAGATTAGTGAACAGAATGGGCCTCTGGAACCTTGGATGAATGGTTGCTGATAATGGGCAATGTAGATATTGCATTAAAGATCAGCCCCCCACTCAGATCAGCTGGTATTCTGTCTAACATCGAGTGGAATGGAAATTTGTAAGTGGCCCCATACTTTTGACCGGTAGTGTGTGTGAGTATGTATGTATATATATATATATATATATATATATAAAAAAATACATGTTTGTAGGAAAATTCAGACTATGGCTGCTGCTTTGTTTTTACAACTTTTCCCATTGATAACTTGTGTAAGCTTTCATTTCAAATGAAGGAATCATCTGCATGACATCTATTTGATGTTTTTTTGTCTCATTTGTTTAGAAACACACAGACACAAACACTCTCTCTCACCAGGCTTTGCCAGCCATCAAAGGGCCTCAGTTCCAAAATCTTCTGGGCCTTTTTAACAGAGCACCCAGCGATAAGCGACAGCTCATCGATCGACGCGTCCTGGAAAAACTGGAGGATCTCTTTCTTCAGATCCGTCATGCCACCGTTAGAATCCAGCTCATCATCAGAGTCCTCAAACTCACTACTAACGGTTTCCTCTTCATCGTCATTTTCCCCCTCAGAACTGACATGATCGTCTGATTCACGTGCCTTCATCTTTCTCTCTGCTGCCTGCTTCTTAGCTATACTGGTCCCACTGGCAAATCTGGACAGCATCTGAGCAGCAGAGGAAGAGGAGGTTGGCTTCAGGGAGGAAGAGGTAGTGGTTTTCTTGACAGAGGATGATGACGATACGGAGTCAGAGCTTTTTTTAAGCTTGGTTGACAGAGTGAAAGTGCTACTTCTGTTTTTGAAATCGTCACTGTCTGAGTCTTCACTGTCCTTTGTAGCATCTGAATCATCTCTACGGTCCTCCTCTGTGTCACCAATACTGATATGGTCTTCGGAAGAGTCGTTTTGACCTCTGCTACTTGTACTGTCGCCATGGTCTTTGTGGCGCGTCAACTTTCTGCGGCCCTTGCTTGACTTATCTTTGCTCTTCGATTTACTGGACTTCTTTTCTTCTGTGTCAGGTGAGCTGAAACTGGCATCTGACAACGGAAAAGAAGAAAAATGACATGAGCCTGAATCTGTATGAGAATCCGTTATGGAACGTGGTAGTTATAAGGATACGTTAACATGAGGTCACTGAAGAGATGGCTAGATTCAGATGAAGCGTTCGCACCTGGGTCGGAGAACATTTGTAGAACCTGCAGAGCATCCTCAACATTCCAGTCGTGTTCCTGCAGCACCATCCGCAGCTCCTACAACAAGACACACATAAGCAAGGGTTAGAACTAAAAAACAAGATCCACAGGTTCCAGAAACAGCCTTGGGAAATCTACAATTTGTCCTTTTCTCATTGTGGTCTGGCATGGCTGTTAAGTCATTATCTAGTGTCAGCCATCCTTTTAAGAAGCTGTGAAACAGATGAGAGATCAGTCAAGTACTCGAACACAGGGCTTACGCCGTTGTTGGTCTTTGCTTCAAAACAGTTCTGTTAATTTTAGGAAATTATCTTTATTTAACATTTAAGAACTTTTTGGGACATCAAATGATAACATGGCGTAAGTAGGGGTGGGAGTCACCAGACGCCTCCCGATATGATATCATCAAGTTACTTATGCCCGGATATGATATTATGGCAATTTTAAAACATATTGCAAAAATTCCGTGATATTGCAATGTATAACCTTTTTTACAACTTCAAATTTTTCTCAATTTCAAATGATGTCCCTAAAAGGACACATCTGTTTTATCTAAAAAGATTTCTCTGTTCATATCACTTCCATTTTATTGCCGCAAAGTGGGATTATCAAGCAGACAGCCGACCAACACATTTATAATAAAAGATCAATACTTGGCGCCTGTGTATCAATACAGTATTGCCAGTTAAAATATATTGCAATACTTTGCTCGATTTTTGCGCCACCCCTAAGCGTAAGTAGCGTGCGAGTTGTTGCATTTTAAGTTGCAAGGCTTCTGATGCTGGACTTGTGCCATCACTTTATACTGTATCATGGGACATAAACTCAAAGGCTCAGTCAAAACACACACACATCTTAGTGTTATGTAGAGTATGAACCATTTGCAAGGGCGGAATCAAATTAAACTAAAATAATTTCAATATTTAATGACTAAATGCGTTACAGAGAAGGACAAGCGTCTGTGCGTTCTCACCTCCTTGTCCTGGTCAGGAAACTTTCTCTGCAGTCTTCGGACCATGGCTTCCTGCTTCTCCCAGTTTGGCTCTTTGCTGTCATCTTCTTTTTCTTCAGAATCCTTTTGGTTTGAATAAGAAATAGTGTGTACAAAACTGAGAGGAACCCACCTTACCACCTCAAATATAATCTGGCATCAGGCCTCATTAATAAATAATTTGTGATTTACTTATAAATATATGCAAACATTTGTCTGTGTTTTCTGTCTGTGTAAAAAACAAGAAAATCTGTTTTTAAAAACAGCTTTTTGGACATACATTATGCAGCGGTTCTGTTTCTCTGCAGTGTAGGATGGCATGGCTTTTGTTGCACTTGAAATTTAAAGGACAGGATCTTAAAAATGTCTACATGTTAGGCCACTGTTTTAAATCGTAAGGTAAGCATTAGTAATCTTACCACTGATGACCTTCTCTTCTTGCTGGGTTGAAGTTCACCACTTTCCTGAGAACTGCTGGATCCATCCTGCTTTCTTTTCCTGCTTTGGTCTGGGGCCAAGAACATAAAGCCGCCAGCGTTCTTAAAAAGTAGACAACTGACTGAAGAAATGTAGATGTGTGTGTATGTTGTGTGTGTGTTTTTCTGCAACATTTTCCACATATTTGAAATTACATCTTACTCTTCTCTACCTGCACACCAGCTTTAGTAATAACTTCATGCATCAAGTGTTACGTTTTTTTTTTTTTTTTAATTGCTCTGAGAATGAGCTGAACATATCACAAAACACAAAAAAACTTAATTAAAAACTCTTGTTCAACCTTATCAATTCCATGTGACAAATAAAACTTGATTGAATTGAGCATGGACTGTCATGTCCTTATGAAAAATCAATTGTTTACCTTCTTTATCACCAAACCTTAAAAGGCATGCAGCTACAGCCCCATCCAATGTGCTTGTGCTCCTAATAACCTGAAAGTGGAACAGAACAAGGTGCTTTGAACAGAGAAAATCAAGAGATTAAAAAAAAAGGGATTGTGTCATATCAACAGGGTCCAAATTATAGCTGGCTGTTACGTAAAATAAAATACGCTATCATAGAGTAATACCACAATGCAGAGCCTTCAAATTGGCTTTGGATGTCCCTGGAGTCAAACTTATGAGCTCTATGTTGAGAAGTTGCTACGCCTCTATCTTAACTCACCTCCAGGACCTCTGTCCTTGACAACTGAGGAAACATCTCCAGTAGTCTGTTGATGTTCTCCTCCATTTCTTGGTCCTCGTCATCCGTGTGATCCGATGCCACATTTTGGGATGATTTCCCTTTGGGATTCCTACAGAAGACAAGACAAGATGACTGCAAAAGCAGTTATGAATCAGCATGAACACGAGAAATCGTAATTCATTTCAGTTTATACTTACTTGAACTTTCTGGTTAATTGTATTTTGGTCTTGGGTTCAGGGACGAGCTCATCCTCCTCCAAGTCAAGTGTAATGACTTCTTCAAAAACCACTCCTCGCGCATGGGGCTTTGGTGAGGCTTTGACAGGTTTCATCTGAGCTGGACAGCGCAATGTTAAAAACAAGTTAGCATATGCATTCATGGCAGTAATGTACACTACAACAATACAGTAGACTTAAGATCTGGCTTCCCTACTATTTAAATGCAACATGTTGCAAGTGGGGTGATTACAGAAAGCAGAGTGACACCAGAGGATATTGACCAGTCACTCTGGTAGGCTTAGGGGTCATGTAACAACATACATTGCTACATTGTGCCATGCCCCCAAACAATATTGTTACATACAATGAGAGTATTTGTCTGGTGTTAAAGGATTTAGAGTAAAGAGACATTGTCTGAATGCTCCAATAGCCATTTTTAAAATACCTTTACATTATTTACAGACACACTGCCCTCACAGTACTGTGATATTTGACTCGTCACTATTGGCCAGGTGCAACACAGGCACACGCTCTCACTGCAATGATAAAGATGTTGCAGCTCTAGATAACGGTACATCAGAAACTAAGTCCGTTTTGGTACATTGGGCGCAAACTCCACCGTTAATTCGGAAAATAGTCACTTTGACCTGCGAGGAAAGGACAGCATGTTAATAATAACCATGTTACCTAACTACTGCTAACGATAGCATGCTTGACACATCTGGCTAACAGCAACGTACGCTAACGTTAGCTTTCTATCTGCTAACGTTACGTTACCTGGCTTGTTCTCCTTCTCAGACTCTGGACTTTTGGAGCCGCTATCCTGGTCTTTGTTTGTCGTCGTCGCCGCCTTCTTGTCAAAACGAAAGCGGTCTAAATTGAACATGTTAACAGTCAGTTCGTGTCTGACAGCGGCAGCTCTTTGTCTCTTTCAAGTCAGCAGTATTTTCTCTGCCGTGCCGCATGAAGCACAATGTTCCTGTTTGCCAATGAGACAGCCTAACGTTTACTAAGAGCGTCGGGCGTTAGCATAGCAGCCAGGACAGCCCTGAAGACGGCGATTTCTAGCTATGTCACTGCTCCGTTACAGTTTAAAATGTATTTATTTATAAAACACTGATTTAAAATCAAAGACGGTTGTTTGACCCGGGGTCCAATTAGGTTTGTTATTTCTCGACCCTTGATTACAGCCGGTTTCCCGCGAAGTCCAGCGGCCCTAGAGGATGTGATGCCGGGTCGGCTCCGCTTATTGGTCAGACAAAGAGGCGGCCGGAAACTCACGGATGAGTCAAGATAGTACAATGTAGCCTACTTCCGGTTCTGCTCTACGTATGTTGTTCTCACATTGCACGCTTTGACTTGTCAAACCAGGGGAAGCAAAGGCATAGGCTAACTAGCATAGCAATAGCACAAAGTTGGAGTCATTATCAGTCATTATCGGCGTCCTTGAGTGCCAAGAAAGGCGCCTTTAAATAAAATAAAAATGTGTTATTATTATTAGAATCATAATCAGAAAAGCGTTTATAGGGACAGTAAGTAACACCTACGCCTATGTGGAATTCGCCTTGGGTTTTTGGTGCATAGGTCTACATAAACAAACAATTTGAACATTAATAAGAATATACAACACATACAGAAACAAATAGGCTATTTGAAAAATTGCTGTTTAGCATAGAGAAATTGGGCCGAATGGGTTGGGTGCAACGTGCAGCATGTACAAAATAATGTAAAAAATTAGATTCACCTGTGTTTGAGAGGTTTTATGAAAAGTAAAACAGAACTATCGTCAACAAAACTACAGACCTCCTTGTTATTTTAGTCAAATTCACCTGTTTCTGTGTGTTGTCCACTAGATGCCACACTCAAAAGGGAAACTGACCATGTTCTGCTGGTGAGTCAGAGACTGTCATACATTCAATGATCAACAGGGGGTAGCAGATATACATTCTTTAATTGGGCTAAGGGTATGTGAAAAGGTCTACCTGCAACTTGAATGCTACCCCTTTGTAACTTCTTTATCTGTATGTGGGTGTGTTTTGTGTGCTCTTATTGAAGGTAATTTTGGAAGGACAAGCACTGTGTCTAATGATTTGAACAACTTATTATACACTGTGTCTGTGGTCCCGGACCATTGCACTGATAACATGCTCTTACACAAAAACTCTTGTGTGCTGGGTCTCTGTGCCCCATTGTGAGGTACACCCTTCTTAATTCAATGACAAAGAGTTGCAAAACACTATGTAGAATCTGACATGAAATTGAAGTCAGTCCCTCTGTTTTTCCTCGCGGGAGTCATCCCAAAAGGATTAATAAAGAGAAGTCTAAGTCTTAATTTGGAAAAAGATTTAATGAAAGTGTTTCAAAGACTATTCTAAAGTTTAAGTGAAAGACTGTTTGTTTTTCTGAGTTTGATAAAAAAATAAAATAAAAAAAAAACTCACACACTAACCAGCCAGGTTGATTTGAGTGTCCGTTTCTCTGGCTTTTGGAAAGAGTTGTGCATGTTCACTAACACAGATTAGTCTGTCAAAGTTGATAAAGATTATAACATGTTCAAATGGACTGTATTATCAGAGTGACAATGTTCTTTTTGAATGGTAACAGACTCATCTGCTACTTCCCTCAGAAGCCACCACATCCACTGTAACTCATTTCTTCATTTGGTCTTGTTAGTCAAAGTCATGGTACCCAGATACCCCCCCTTCATACACACACACACACACTACCTCGTACGATTTACTCCTCAGCATTATTGACATGGAAGACAATGGTACATGGTTTAAAGAAAAATCAAAAAAAAATATATAAATATAACAGCAATCATGTACTGTATACGTCACACTTTTTCCATGAGCCACCTATATTATTTCACAGATATGTAAACACTTCAACACTAATGGACTCACACCTGTAGACTTTGCTCAGATACAGTGAATAAATTATGATTAGATCGGGTCCTCTCATCAGAACACCACAGCGCCATCCTGCCGCCTTACTGTCGCCCCCACCATCGTCATGGAGACCATGTAAGTTAATGCATGTGTGTGCGTGTAAATGTGTGTGTGTGTGTTTGTGCTCTACCCTCGGCACAATAGGCAGACTGACACAGAGTCTGATAGGGGTCATGACCCCTAACAGCAGGAAGCTCAAACTGTGGCTCCTTGCCTTCTCCTGTTCTGGTCAAGGTTTTTGTATGTGTGTGTGTGTGTGTGTGTGTGTGTGTGTGTGTGTGTGTGTGTGTGTGTGTGTGTGTGTGTGCGTGTGCGTGTGTGTGTGTGTGAGCGCGTACATGAGTGTGTGCATATGTGTGTGTGCGTGCATGTGTGTCGTACATCTGCATTAGGATAGACTTTTTCGTTGTTTTCTTCTTTATTTTTGTCAGGGTTGTTGCCCATATGTGTCAGTTTACTATGTGCGTGTCTATGTGTGTTTGGAATCAAACACACATAGACACGCAATCAAATCACACGGAATCAAACACACCCATACACACAGACAGACAAGCAGGCGCATATGCACAAACACAGAAATATAAATCATCAGGCAGTCCTGAGGTAAGTTGTAAACACACACAATCACAGTTATGAGTACTGTGGATGTTTTAATGGACGTTCTGGCTTGAGGCGATAACTGAGATAACAGCCTGGGGGGGAAAAACGCACCCACACACACACGCTAGAACAAATAGGTAGAACAAATGGAGTTGAGTGTGCATACTGTATGTATGAGTACTTCTCATACTATACATACTGTACATGTATGGATGTAATATGCATTAAGCTTTCATCTGCATATCCTGTGTGTTAGTTATGTGTGACTAACATTTGTGTATTAAATGCATGTGTCAAGTGCATGTGTACTTGCATGTGTGTCTGCATATGTGTGTTTTTTTTAAGGTTGGTGTCAGTGGTGCATGGTGTCCCAGTGGACTCGTCACAAAGTCTGTCACCACCCAGTCACCATGGCGCCCAACTTGGCCGAGACCCGACGGCGGCAGGGAGCACCTTGTCACCGTGGTAACATGTCTGGGATGTAACCACCCCCACCCCCTAAGAAATACACTGAGAGACAAACACCACCCCATATGAAGGATCTTTCTAAGGGCAGAATACATTTAATGTTAATAAAATTATTCTAGCCTTTGACTGATAAGGCTTTGTGGTGAGAGACAGACAGAAAGCAGAGACCCTGATGAAGGCCACAAGCTGAAACGCCTCGGTTTTACAATAACGTTCTGTATGCTACAAGTGTCTCTGAAGTTTTTGACCTCTTCAAAATTATACGTAATAGACAGGCATTTGTTTTTGCCTAAAAACCCTTCTCTGTGGCTCTTGTGTATTTCGCTTTTTTCTTGTACTGATTTAACAGTTTCAGAAAATTATCAATGCCATTCACAAAACACTGTTATCAAAAAGTTTTCATTTGTTATCAATTCAATATGACACTTTGGAGAGATAACACAGATAAAATGACATCAAGGAGATAAAAAGAAACCTAAGATGTCATTGGCCAAGTTTCAACATTCAAAGTTCCATATACATACCAGCGTGCAATGTTGGACAACATAGAGGAATACCAAATTAAGAAGCCAGAGCAGAGTACCTATGTTGTCACAATGCTATGCTGCTGGAGATCATCTGGCCTGTTGACATGTCTCTGCATGTGTCGCAGATCCATTGGTGCTGTGTTGTGTCAGATCCTGCACAGAGACCAAAATAATTTGGCTGAGATAAGATAAGATAAGATAAGATAAGATAAGATAAGATAAGATAAGACAAGCCTTTATTGTCTCCTGTAGGATAAATTTGTCTTGGGCATTCTAGAGAAACAAATGGCAACACATTGCGCATACAATAAACATACAGTTAACCTACACAGAACATAATCATACATTATCTCATCCAATGCTTCAATGAACATCAATGACCACACGCAATACCCCCCCACACCTTTCCTCACATTCACAGAAGAACAGAAGAGAACCCACAGCAAATTGTCCCAATATTGATAATGATTGCACATTTCCTGTTAACTCACGCTGTAGTCAATAACTTCTGTATTGCACAATGCCCAATTGCATACTACCATATCAAATGTAAATAACATATACAGTTTATATATATACAGTATATATACATACTTTGTACATATATTGCACCAGTACTCTATCATTGCACATCTTATAGCCATAATGTTAAGTACCGCAAGTCTTATTTAGTAGTATTAGTCACACATACATTACTGGAGCCAATACACACACACACACACACACACACACACACACACACACACACACACAAAGTATCTGTTAATATTCATTAATTTGATTGAAAACAACACAAATGAGGATTTGTACCTGTTAAGCTTGCAGTTTGATAACCTGTACCTTGTGCCTGAAGGCAACAGCTCAAACTCACTATGCACTATCCACTATATATATTGATACTGTAGACTGAAATTGGAAGTAATACTATGTTGTAACAAAAACAATCCAAAAACAATTGTTCATACAAAGTTGCTGAAAAGAGAAGCAGTGTATATGAATGTAAGCATTTGCAACATACAGGTGCGCAGCGGTTAATGTTCTACAGAAGAAGTCGTTGGCAACGAAAATCTTAGGCCTCAGGCCTCAACATTGCCTATTAAATACTATTTCTGAGACATGGCAGCCATCTTAATTTAGTGCTTTCTTCTTTAGTGCTGCAGGATCTCTGTGATGTACAGATGTTTGTCTCATTGTTCTGCAGTGAAAATGTGTCTCTGTTGCAATCCATTGTAACTGACAAAGTCAAGCTGACCACAACTGCTGTTCTTTAAAGAGGGAAACCACAAACTTTCACTATTCACCTTTCAAACATACAGGGCTGATTGTTTTGATAATAATAGAAATAAAAGGTTGTTTTGGCAAACAATATCAAAGGAGAACATAACTCAAGCCTAGTTCATGCATAGCTAATCAGCCTCAACTGATTTACATTGCTGAGAGAAAGCCTGACATCAGACATCTCTTTCTCTCCTTCCACTATCTCCAATATCTATTTTGCAAGGGCATGGTTGCTGTATCCGGGGCTTAGTTCTGCCCAGGATGGTTGTGATTGGTTTAAAGAAATGCAAACAAGCAAGAGCAGAATAGATAAGCCGTTTAACCATCACAGCGGAGATAGGTCCTGCAATGTGAGACTAATTTATAGTTAATGTATTACTCATGGTGATTTAATGCAAAATCTGGCATAAATAAGATCATCAGTTTATGTTTATTAACATTACATGTCACTGACTTTATTGTACATTAGTTAAGTGGACAAAACTAACCCGGACTAATGCCTGATCAACCCATATGATTTTATTTAGGGTGCACAGAGCTGGCCTTAGGGACTTTCGTCTGTTCAACAGAGATGTTGGGGTTTGCAGTATACATATCCAGTGGTTGATAGAAGCAGCAACATTTCCTTTGGATTGCACCATAGTTTGCGGACTTTCATGTTGATGTCATCCAAAGCACTCTTAAATGATCTTATCTTCAGTCAGATAACTTATCAAACACTCATTTGAGTTCTTTTGTACTGCTTTTGTTAAGCCATCACTCATGTAAGCTCTCTCTCTCTCTCTGCGGGCAAAGAGAAACAGCTGCAGGGGAGAATTCCCATGTTGCTAGAGGTGATGCTGCGGAGCAGCCGAGACAACCCACCAATCACAGAGAGACAATGACTGATCCTCCTGGCTGCCTTACAGAACATCAGTCAAACTGAGCTTTGTTAGCGCGGCATTCCTCTTTATTGTTCTCCTGTTGGCACTCTTTAATCATACAATGTTAACTATCTCATATAATTCTTTCAGACATTCACATTTTGATGCTGTACTCTAGGTGCTGTACACCGCTAATTTGTTTTTGACAGTGGATTATTGTTATTGTTAACATGTATGGCTGTGAAATGAAGAAAAGTTTTCGTTTAAATAAAAGCTTGCCCTTTGTTATACACTCTCTTTTACAGCAGCGGATCAGTGGATGCAGTCAACTTTGTTGGGTCTGTCACATTATCACAGTGTTTTAATTAAACAGAAGGAGACGTGCAGAAAGACAGGGGGACAATGACTGATCCCCAGGCTGTCTTACACAACATTGTTCAGACAGAGCTTTGTTGGTGTTGCAGGCCTTTGCATTGTCCTCCTGTCTACAATTGTTTGAATCAAATGATGCCAATTATGTCTCTGTCACTTAGACATGTAATATTGTGAGCTAGATGATTCCTAGTTCTACTTTTTCCAAAACTTGAGTTGTTTGAGAAATTATATATATACAACAGTGTCAAGCAGTGGTTGCCATATCTGGATTGCTTGGTGTAGTCATGATCAAAATATGGAGAGATGAGATATATACTCCTGCAAAATGACAATCATTTTCACTTTTGTTGCTTTGGCATTTCCCATAGTTTTTTCCAGTTTAGATTGGCATTGAGTTTCAACCATGCATGCCTTGTCTGGCAAACATTAAGTAAATGATTACTTTCAATTTTAATGGTTGACTATGACAAAAATGTATTTGTGTGTTGAGTATTTCGTAATTAAATTTGAAGCACAGGCAACTTGGCAAACATACAGCACAATTTGGCTTAGATGACTGAACTCTTTTTACAGTCAAATAACTTTACAAAACAAATGGTATGGTCTTATACACAACATGCAGTAGATCACCAATGGCTAATGATTACTATTTGTTTTAAATAGACTTGCATTTGTTGTTTTTGATTGACTTCTCATTCTCTTTCCACAACTTCAAAAGCTCCTGCATTTGGGATTCCATTGAACAAAGATATCAGGAGTCACAGTGAGTATACTGAAATTTACTTGAATTATCATAGTTTGATAGACTTTACACTCAGCGTACATAAACATCTTTCTGTCTAATAATGAAGCAGAGGCACGTGCAAAAGAACGTGCAGCTACGAGATGTAGTGACATTTTGATCTAATTTACCATATCTGTGGAGAAGAGGGGCGAGACACGAAGATAATGAAAAACTCGTTAAGCTATTCTTTTAGCTGGCAGACTAGCTGAGACAACTGTGACGGTGTGTGTGTTTCCTGGTGTCTCTATTCTGTAAGTTGACAGAGAGGTTGAGACGACTGAGATGGGAATGTCAGCACAGGATCAGAAACCCTGCTGGTGGACACCAGTTGGGGGTCTGTCTCCTCTGGGACGCCTCTGCATCCAAATATGTGTGTGTTTGATAAGGCGTGTGAATAAGCATATGTGTGTGTGTGTGTGTGTGTGTGTGTGTGTGTGTGTGTGTGTGTGTGGGGTGGTGCATTTAACGTAATGTGTGTACATCATAATAATGTGCGTGTCTCCGTGAATCTTAGGGGCCAGTGTCTGGGTTTTTGGGGGGGAAGGGAGGTTAGTGTGGTGACAGCCTCAGCTGTGTTGAATTGTGGGAGAAAAAGAGCTGACGCGACGGGTGTTGATGTCTGACATGACCCCTCTCAGCGGGCGCACCACGGGGAGCTGGGAGCTGCTGCTGACTGAGTGTGTTTGTGTGTGTGTGTGTGTGTGTGTGTGTGTGTGTGTGTGTGCGTGCGTGCGTGTAAGTGGGAAAGTGAAGGAAAGTGAAGGCGTTAGAAAGTAAGCAACGAGAAAAGTAAAAAGGAATCTTGACAGTATAGAAACAAACTTTTCTTTCATTTTTTTTCTTCTTTCAAATCCTGATCTCTCTGAAACTAACAGCAGAGTCCCTTTCTCTGTGAAACACCACCTTGATGAACACGATACTGGAATTCTGCTGTGTAACCCAATCATGTCCGGCTCTTTACCTCCTCCGCTTTCCATTTTCTCTCCCTCCATATCATATACCTCTTCTTGACCTTCTCACTCTTTGTTAGTGTCCCTGCTCTCCCTCCTTCTGTCGCTATCTCGCTTCCTCAGTCTCTCCTGAAGGTGCATTCAGCTCAGTAAAGTGATCTACGGGGTGCTATGCTGCTGCTTGTTGGGCTCGCCATTCTTCCTCTCTTTTACCCCATTTTGCGCTTCACAGTTTCTCATCTCTCTTTGCATCATCTCTCTATCCTTTCTACTTCCTGCGGTACAGTTACACACACACACACACACACACACACACACACACACACACACACACACACACCTTCGTCCCTTTCTATTCACTGTCTCTCCACTCTGGGTCCACTGCTTTGCCATCAGTCTCCGATAAGTGCCCACAAAGCCCCCACTGTCTAGTGTGACCCTCTATTCTTCCCCTTTCCCCTCTCCTTCTCTCCTTCTCTCCTTCTCTCCTTCTCTCCCCGTCCTGGAGCAGTCAAGCGTGAGGTAAAGAGGAGGAGCCGTTTATCTTGTGCAAACACCCCAAGTTGTCCTCCCCCCCCATCTCTTCCTCCCCGTCATACTTTTTTTTGTTTCTCACGCGATTTATGCTCCGGTCACATCCTTAACTTTTTTCAACTTTCTGTCATTCGCTTTTTCTTTCCTCTCTCTTCTTCGTCTAACTTCCCTCCGCTCGCAGGGAGACCTTGCCCTTGTGCTCTCACAATGGACGCTGCTGCTTTTAATGTGGGACAATGGGACAGCTCTGAAAGGTTAGCCAGATCTTTGCACTGTATCCCCATGCACTCTCCTCCCTCCACTGATCCTTCTCTTTATTTCCACTGGCACCTTCACCAGCCTTTTTTCTCCACCCAATTCCTTGGATCCTTTATTCCGAAAAGCTTCATTAACATCTTTGTTCAAACAAACCAGGTGTAATCAAGGTGTTTGGGTACATGTGAAATTATAAGTCTTTCCTTGTTTTCTCCCCCTCCCTTTCAGCCCCCGTCCACTCCTGTCAATCAGCAGTTAGTCAGTTAGTCTACCAGCCTTCACTCTGAAAGTCTGAGTGGTACTAATGGGTCTTGTTAGCCACTTAACTACCTTCCTTGCTCTCTCTCTCCAAGTATGAATAGAATAACCCTAATGGTGCTTGTTTGCCACTCCACTGCTCTACCTTATCCTCCCATGGCTTTATCATTGCTGATCAGTGTACCTGGAGATAAGTCTCTGTGTTAGTGTGCCGTATCCTCTTCCTTGTGCTTTTATCAGTCCTGATCAGTGTACCCGGAGTTCTTCTGTGAGGGACCCCGCCTGAGAAGGTCATGTTTTCATTCGCCCCAACTGGCTCGCTGACCGATAAGACAATTTGTCAGGTGGAAATAAGAGATGCCTTTTCTTGGTTATCTGGGAGAAGACAGATGGAGGAGGGAGATTGAGACGTGGAGACAGGGAAGAAGTAACATGAGGGGAAAAGAGGTTTAGCATGTGAAACTCAGTTTGTCTTAATCCTGAAGTCTTTACTATTATAAAAGAGAAACTCAATGCATGAAAATACAAACAGCACAAACTCTGAAAACGTAAATCCAACAAAACCTTGTCCAAGTAACTGGCATGCCTGCAGTGTAAACAACTTGATAAAGCAGCTTAGAAGTCACTCTTGTTTTGCTCAAATTCAGTTAAGTTCAACCTCACAGTCTGACATGTTCAATCTCTACTCCATGCCATTTTACACATCTTGTTATAAATCGCATACCTGGATCCGGCAAACAGCCTGTAATGTGAAATATAGTTTCAATGTGTGATGATTACCCCACGTTTTACACAATATTTATGTATAAAAGTGGTATTACTTAACAAAGAGTTTAGAGAGTTGAACTTTCTGCAGGACAGGAGCCCCTGTTCCCCTCTGCAGAATGGTGCTTGCTGCTAGAAGACAAGATGACAACCTATTAGAAACTGTGTCTGTCATTGTCGTCGTTCCTCAATCATTCCCACCTTGATTAGTGCTGCAGAGCCCAAGTGAGGTTGTCTCAAATGTTTTTCCATAGAGGTGAACGTGCAACAAAACAAGCCAAATTACCATGTTTGTTCCATGTGCTTTCTTGTGTTTTTGAAGAGAAGTGGAACCAATATAGCATGCACAAAAAAGTGTGACTTTTCTTGTGGTTACTTCTGGACCTTCTCATCAGTATTCACTCCCTCTCCCTCAGGCTTCCCACTCCGGCCCTCACTAATCTAATCACCTCCTCTGCAGACTCTTCCAAAGCCTCCAATAGTCCAGCCATGGTCCCTTAATCGACATGTTATTGCCCACAATCACATTTAAAGCACAGAGGAAAATCTGCACAGATGCGATTGTGTCGGCTGCTAATCCAATAATACCCCGCTCACTTCTCTTTTGCTCGGCATCTTTCATCTTCAAAAACAAGGTGACAGTGTTTTAATTTTCATTGTCGGGTTACTCTCCATCAATTTAGCTCACAGTGTGGGGTGGAGTTTATGGAGCGAGACACATATAGGTGTGGGATATAGTACAAGCTTTTATTTCTCTCCTGTGGGAAAATAAAAAGCAGGGTTTTTTGGTTTTTGATGTGATTAAAATAGGAGCTTTCTGTTATTGTTTATACACCAAGGTAGTGACTATTGAATTTGTTTGAGCCTGGCGGTTTGGCGCTGACTATTTGGCTTTGATAATTGATGTCAGTCAGTGGGGTCAGTGTACAATAAATGTTTATCAGAAGGCAAAGGCCCTGCTACTCTGTGGTGGTGGATAGCATAACCACCCTCTTTACTCTGGGGAAGGAAACAGGGCAACAAACACAGTGAGAAATACTGAAACTATTTTGAAGGAAGTTAGAGAAAATCAAAGCGTCAAATTGATCATTTCCATTTAAAATAGGTAAATCTCTGTAGACAGTGCCAAACAGTCACAGAGAGAACATCTGATTATTGTATAAATGAAAATTATTTTTAACGTGCGATCTTTTATACTTGCTTGTCCAGGTATTGAGAAATGTCTCATCTCTTGTCAACGCCTTCAATCTCATTTGCTAAATTCATCAAAGTTGCTTGTGGCAATCGATCCTGTAAGTCAGAAAAACACACAGACTGACAAGGGACAAACACACAGGCTGCCTCCACCAGCCACTGAAACAGGGCTGTGTGTTCCACTGTGCTGCCGCCAATGGTCTGACAGAAACCATAACCAGTCCATTGTGCTGTCTGCAGTGTTACACACACACACACACACACACACACACACACACACACACACACACACACATATAGAGGCATAAATGTAAGAACAGTTCTTTAGCTCTCTTTTATACACTTAAAGATACAGTTAAATGCATACTTATAAAATCCCACTGTTCGGACACAAATAACAAACATGTTATATGTACAAACATGTTCCGGTAGGGTTAGAAAAATCACAATATTCTCAAAGTTAGGTAACACTAGGGATTCTTGTTTTAGTCTGCAAAGTGTGTGCACAGATACTCACAAACATAGACTTCCCTTATCCTGGTCAGCAAAGGCGTTAGTCAGGTGGCCGATGGACCATCCTTGGAAGGACTTGAGTGGACCTCTCCATGGGGAAAGAAAATGTGTGTGTGTGTGTGTGTGTGTGTGTGTGTGTGTGTGTGTGTGTGTGTGTGTGTGTGTGTGTGTGTGTGTGTGTGTGTGTGAGACCCAACCCCAAGCCTCCGGGTCAGAGTTCCCGACACATACTCACACCCAAGGGGGCAACGAAATAATTAACTCTGACTATGATTGACAGACAGTTCACCACACTGACACAAACACGCACACAAACACACACACACAGGGCGTTACTTTCCCATAATCAGCAGCGTAGACAAGACAGATGACCTGTGTACTTCTTTGTGTTTCAATATAGTTAAAAATAAAGAAAAGCGTTTCAAAGGTAGTAAACTAAATGATACTAATGATTACTAACTACAAAATAATACCTAGGATTACAATGATGCTTGGTAACATTAACGTTTTGTTTTCTTTTGATGCTTACCTAACATAACAGAATGTCATTTAGACATTCACGTGATTAAACAATAAATGCATTCTGTAGGCATATGACTATGAGTAATCACTTCTATTTTTGGCCCTTGTGTGTTAATCTCTAAAATTCTCCTATTACATAGAAAGCAAAGAAATGACTCAAACTTAGGGGTGGGAATCATCAGACGCCTCGCGATACAATATCATCACAATACTTATGCAACAATACAATATTATTGCGATTTTAAACATATTGCAATATTCAGCCATATATTGCAATTTATTACCTTTTTTCAAACTTCTAATGTTTCCAAATTTCAAATGATGTCCCCAAAAGGAAACTTAGTCAACATCTGTTTAATCTAAAAAGATATATTTCTCTGTTTGTTAATATCCCTACAGTTTTATTGCAAAATGGCATTGTCAAACAGACAAACTGACCAACACATACATAACAAAAGATCAAAACTTGGCGCTTGTGTACTGATACAGTATTTCCACTAAAAATATCGTGATACTATGCTGTATCAATTTTTCCCCCAGCCACCTACTCAAACCTTCATCGTCTAACTCGTTTTTTTAATATTTTCTGTTAAGTGTCGGCTAAATCCTGTTTTATCATACATAATGAAATTGGCTTTAAGTGGAAAAAAATGAGAGCGAGAAAAAGAAAGGGAGTATCTTGTTCTTGGAGGTCCTGTAACACATACAGCTCTGTTTTAGATATAATGTTCACTTTTAAAGGGTGCACTTAAAAGTGTGGGTGTGTGGGGTGGACGGGAGGCTGTAAAAGTGGGTCTGGGAGGGTGGATAGGGGGATAACCTGTGGATCGAAGTGGTGTGCCTCCCCCTGCCCGCCCTCTATCCTCTTGACTCTGAGAGGCCGTTTTTCTCTACGGCCACAAAGAAAGAGGGGTCGGATTGCGCCGGCACATTCACCGGCCCACTTTGTTATTAAATGGCTTTGTTTAGTTGTGACACTGTAGACACCCAACACCTTCCAAGAATCCAAACTCTTCTGTGGGGGAGTACAGAGGGCAGGTGGGTGGTGTGCAGACGCGAGGAGGGGTGAAGAGGTAGCTGAGAAGAGGCATGAAGGGATCAGAAAGGAGGACATTTGGAACTAGTTTTATGGGAATCTGGATTCAGCTTCTTCATAGCATCATCTCTCTCCCACTCTTCCTCTCTTTTGGTGGTTGAGGGTTTTCTGTCCTGTCTCCTTACTAAATAAAGTGTGTTTCATCTACGGGCTTGTGCCCCACCCTGTTCCATACAGCCCCCCCCCCGTTTAATCTTCCCCCCCTCAGAGTGTTTAAGCAGCTTAACACAGCAGGATCTGGACTGCTCAGCCTAAATCGGCTGATGCTTGACAACTATTACAGGACTAATGCTAGGCTTAGCCTCACTTTTATATGGCACTTTCTGCCAGTGTTCTGATATATGTAATGCTGTATATGCATACGCATGTGCATGAATAATACAAATACCCACTCCAACACACATGTATGCACCATCTCATTTAAAACCCCTTTTCCTCCAAGAAAAAGAGTGGTCTTATCAACTTTAGCAAATTAATTCATTACTTTGCTCAGCTGCTTTTAAATGATAAACTATATATTCTGATTTAGTTAGACAGTTTTTTAGGCATCATGTTTTTAGCTAGCCACAGTACAGACATGACAATAAACAAGTGAGAGAGAGAGAGATACAACAAGACAGATATACAGCAGGAGGAGGAAATTCAAACATCTAAATTCATTCAGTATGTTCTTGTGTTTTAACAAGTCCTCTTTTGATTCATAAAAGGAAAAAAGCTCATGTATAAATATAGCATTTACACAATGAAGCTTCTCAAAACTGATATAAAAAGAGGACACAATTAATTTGCTTAGTATGCATTATGTTCTTTTTTATTCTAACTCTATTCTGAATTTTAAAAAGCTTTACTTTTGTTAAACATTATTTATTTTTTTACCTTAATTCAATGCTTTTGAAATCATTTTTAAGCAACAACTAACTTTTTTAAGATGCAAGGGTTGTAATGATATGTTTAAGAATATACCTATTATTTAAATGGGCAACATATGTAGCAATACAGCCTTTGTAAATGCTTCTTGTTCAGTGTTGGGCAAGTTACTTCCAAAATGTAATACAATATATAGATTGTTAGTTACTGTCATTTGAGAGTAATTAGTTATGTTACAATACTGTCTCTGAATTGTAATGCTTTGCACTACTTTTAAGTTACGTTACACCAAAATAACAGCAGAAGTTGGACTTGGCATCTTGTGAATTTCGCCACCGTCTCAAAAAAGTCTCCACTTTATCCACTTTAATACATCATGGATTATTCATAATATTTTGTATAATTAATATGAATATGAAAGTAACCACAGCTATAAAAATAGATGAATAAAACGTACAACAGGCAAGTAGGAGAATGAAAATACTCAATTAAAAGGACCTTACAGTTATTGAAGTATGCGGCATAGTTGCAAAATGTTTGTGAAGCACTTGAATACGAATTTCATGTTGTTTAGTTTAAAACTAAGGTTGTCTAAAGGAAATGGTCAATTATAATGTGATTAAAACTCAATATCTACATTATTTACAGTACTTGATTTACTGATTTGTGAAAAGGTATACAACTTTGTTTAACAGTAATTTAGTTTTACTGCGAACGTCACAGGAAGTGCTTTTATTTTGAAGTAGCATACACGGAAGTTGTCTGTTGTGCACTCTTACTAGCTTACTAAGATGAACGTGAGACGCTAGATGCTAAACAAGTCTACTCACTTGGTCGTTATTCGAAGCCTTTCCACTACAGGCATAGTAACTCTTCAGTCTCCACGGCTGATAAAATGCAATGATATTAACGTGTAGCAAGCCTTAACATTAATTCCCGACATGTTTCTATCTGTCAGCAGCTCGGACACACTGCTGTCCCCGCTGACGTACCGTCACCTGTTGGGACACAGATGTTGTCCCTACCTGTCTGGTTCTGGTTCTGGTTCTGACCGCGGGAAGACGGGACAGCTCGCTTCAACGCAGCGTAAGACCTCCTGAACATAATAATATCCATCTCACAAAGCATCTGCAGTCACCTCAACCATCGAATACAGCAACAGGAAATAACACTCACTCACGAACACTTTTCCCTGTGTAGAAATGTTTCGCGTTGTTGGTGAATTCTTTAAATGAAAAAAATAAAAAAAGACTCTTAATGTTGCGTTAAAATGCGTTGTAACTCGCGGTACTGAGATTGTAACGAGTATACAATTACCGAAATGTAAATAGCAATGCGTTATATTTCTTCGTTACAGGAAAAAGACCTACGCTATATTGTAATTGCGTTACTCTTGTAACGCGGTACTCCCAACACTGTTCTTGATATGCTTGACAAGGCAGCAGTACCTGAGCTCACAGGGGCCATGGAGTCAATTGCTACACATAGGCAGTGCTTTGAAGGGCAGGGGTGGCGCGCGCGCGCGCGCGCGCACACACACACACACACACACACACACACACACCACACACCACACACACACACACACACAACACACACACAAACACACACCTACACATCAATCCAAAGACATACAACAAACATCTCAAAGGACGCATGGTGCATTGGTGGGCTGCAAATCCAACTCGTCAAAAACCATCCGTCTATGGGCGGCTGAGTTCACCTGCTGTCATATTCACTCTTTTGGAGAAAAAGCTGTGTGTGTGTGTGTGTGTGTGTGTGTGTGTGTGTGTGTGTGTGGTGTGTGTGTGTGTGTGTGGTGTGTGTGAGAGAGAGAGAGAGAGCATAAAAGGCAGCAAGAAGGGAAAAGAACTAAAAAGATAGAGAGTGTGTGCGTCTTGGAGTAAAATAATGGATAAAGAGACATGGAAAGAGAGTAAGGGAAAGACTATCTGCTGCATTAACCTTCCCCTCCACAGTGCCAGTCTTTTCTGCACTCCTCTTTCAGCAGGGAGGACCCATGGGATGGTAACGCTAAGCCCCACTCCATTCTTCCACCAGAAACTTTGATTTCCTATTAGGTTCCTCCTGATGGGGACTGATGGGGAAAGGAGGGTAGGAGAGGAAGGCCGGATGGACGGACACCGAGATGGAGGGCAGAGGAGAGAAAAAAAAAAAAAGAGTGGTTGAAAGAAAAGTGGCCAAAAGCAGAACAAAAAAGGAGGAGGGTGGCAAAAACAGAAACAAATGCAGCAAGAGCAGAGAAGAGTAAAGATGAATGGGGAGGGCTGGCCACACATCACATGCAGAATGTCCGCTGAGGGACACTGGCTGTCCCTGTCCTGGGTACGGAGGGCATTGTTTACACTCAGCCCATTTAGTACTGACCTTTCCTAGCTGGCAGACATACAGACTGAGAGGTAAAAAGGCACGTTGGGTAGCAGACCGGATGGTATGCAGACAGACACGTGAGAGACAGTATGACAGGTTTGTGAGGATGCAGAGAGAAAAAAAGGCCGGCAGAACAACAACAAAGTATTCAAAAAGGCAGAAAAGAAATGGGTGTGTAGACTGATAGACAGGTAGTTTTTTTTGTTGATGCTGTAATTTCTTTCGTATCTGAACTAACAACCACGTGAACGAAGTCTAAGGATAAGGCTGGAGATATTGTACATTGCCCTTATTGTCAAAATATCCCATGAGACGACAAAATCCAACAATGCGTTAGTCCATCTCACAATACTTTCCCAAATGCCCAACCCTGTCTGTGGCACTCAGGCTCAAGCCAAATTGTAACTAGGATATAAATCTTTAAAATGGATCAGAAATATATGTTTGACAAAGGCAAAATGATTTCCTAAAACAGCTGGGCACTGTAGCTAAGTTTACCAAAACGGGATAAAATCATACTGACCACAAACAAAGTTCCCTCACAGGAAATTAAAGTTGTTTTGATTTGATTTTGATCCTTTTTTTGGTACTACAATTGAGCTCTATGGTACAGAGGAAGCTATATCAGGATTTGGTTGCAAATCCAACTAGCAATCTAACTAAAATGGAAGGAGTCTCTAGCAGCAATACAGGAGGCCAAGCAATCAGCCCGTTTTGAACGGGCACTGCACTAGTAAGAAAAATACCGACTATCATTTGACCCAGAGAAGTAGAAAGACAGTGGGCAGAAAGTGGACAAATAGACAAGTTTGTTATTCCTTTGCCCAATAGCAACCTCAATAACTTATCACCAACATCTAAAATCTTAGCATGAACATCCATAGTGACCTTCGCCTGAACCAAGGCTAGGATAGCACCAAAGCAATGAGACCCATATTATTATCACATTACATGACACACACATACATGTAGCCAGCGTTTTGTGTCACAGTACAGTACATGACCTTACATGAGGACAATGACGCTCTATACAAGGAGCACAGCATCAACCGATCTCTATTGTCGTCTCACTACTTTTACAGATATTGTGTTAACCCCGTTATGAAGACAAGTATAGAACGGCTGCTTAAGTTGAACACGTGGCATATCAAGTGACTTTCTTTGGGGGGGATGAATTCAGCAATTTCTGCAGGCATGAGTTTTGGAAAGAAATGTGAATTGATTAATTATTAAAACTAACAGCTACTTGCTGATGGGTATACTTGACTAACCAAAGCACCTTCCAAGACAGTCCCTGTCAACAAATTCCTCTTGACAACAGCCTTTATCTGTGTTTTTGTGATAAGTAGTTAGCATGTCATGTGTGGGAAAGAGGGATGAGACATATTAAAGTTGTGCAGGCGAGACAGAGGCATACAGAGAGAGAGACAAAAGGAAGCAGGAGAGAGGTAGTTGGAGGGAGAATGATTGATTGACGTGGTCAGTGAGCCGTCACTGATCTCCAGGGGAGTCCCCCCCCCCCCCAAAAAGAAGAGGATGTGGTGTGAAAACAGGCAGACTGCAGCACTAATCTGGGAGGAGGAGGAAGATAAGGACATCCACATCAGCTACAAACAAACAGGAGTCAATGAGCTCCGAAATTTCTTACGTTTGCAATGTTAATAGATTTTCATTTCACTAGTACCTTTAACCGTAGGGCACTTTATTCTATTTGATGTCTTATAGTTCAAAGCTTTCATTTTGAATTGCATTTTGGAAAAAAAAAAAACGAGAAACTTAGTTCCAAAATTAGAAAAACTATGTCTTACTTAAAGAAAAAAGTGAGTAACAGGTAGAAAATCAATCAATCAACATTTATTTATATAGCACTTACAGCAACCAGCAGGTATCCAAAGTGCTCAGAAAACAAGAATAAAACAACGTATCATACAACAAAAAGAATGAGACATAGAAAACACTAAAATCAGAAAAGGGTACATAGAAACAGGAGGAGGAGATCACTACTACATATTAAAAACCATTCTAAACAAATGGGTTTTGAGTTGTGACCTAAAAAGAGCTACATCTGTAATAGCGTAAACATCAGGACTCTCCTCCCCCCCCCCCCCCGTTTATACCTTGATCTCGGGACTTCTTGATTTGAAGACGGCAATGACTGGTTGTGCTCATGCAGCGTTAGAATCTCGGACAAATACTCCGGGGGCCGGGCCATTTAAGGCCTTGAAAACAAACAACACAATCTTAAAATTGATTTTAAAACGCACAGGGAGCCAGTGCAGGGTGTAGAGAACGGGAGTGGCGTGTTCACGTCTACATGTATTTGTTAAAAAGTGAGTGGCAGCATTTTGCACAAGTTGGAAGTCGTGAGCCTGATCTCACAGTTAGTCAAACAACCTTTGTTTATGTGTTTGTGTTACCCTGCAGAGAGGCTGGCTGATCCATTACAGCAGTAGGACATGTCTATGCTATCCTGCTGGGATATCATGTCAGGGTCCTCAACACTTACAGGTGCCCTGCAGGCATGACCAACTAACAGACAACAAATAAGAAATATACTGAGAAATGGGGGGGGGTTAACACCATTTAACTAAGCCAGTGACGGCTGTACTGCATAATGAATAGTGACGTGATTATTTGGAGATATTGTGATTAGACTTTTAACAGACAAAATTCCATTTTTAAAGCAGCTCTTGATGAAAACAAACGCGAGTGTCGGTATTTAACCCTCATGTTGTCCCCGGGTCAAATTTGACCCATTTTCAGTTTTTTCATCACAACAAATGGGCCTTTGAAATAAGCTGAAAATGTCAACATTAGAGATATCAAATAACTTTGGAAAAAAACATCAAAAAAGCACCCAGAACATTGAAAAAGTGACAAAAATGTCGCCTAAGCTTTGTGTGAGGGTTGAGGTAGACCCACCGATACATTTCCTGTCGAGTTGAAAAGGTCTGTGTTGAAGTACTGCGGGAAGTAGTACTGCTGTTCCGATCTAGCAGCCTTGTTGTTTCTGAGTGTGCCCTGCAGCTTGTTGTGTGTAAGGAGACCACTCGAGAAATACATGATAGCACCGCTCCTCCGGTAGGTGGGTGAGGTGTGCAGTTGGGTGGACATTTCCTTAGGACTCTGAGTCCTTCTGGTTACAGAGGACAGAAACAACACTTACAGTAAATACTCATTATTTCTTAGCTAACCCTAAGTACACAGCATTTGGGTGGTATCATCATTTCAAGTGGATGCATTCTAGTTGTGACAGTGGGTTGTACAACATAATTCAACAGTAATATTACAAACACCTGTTTAACAGATTGGTTTAGGCCCTTTAACTGTTTGCTATTTAATTAGGTTGAATACTTTTCTATGAGATTTGTGGATAGCTTTTCTCAAAAGGGTCTACCAACTGTGAAAGTTTGATTAAACCTACCGTTGAAGTGTGAAATCAAAGTGGTGGTAGTTATCTTAATGAAGAAATCGTTTCAAACTTTGAGTATTCCACAAAACTGCTTGTGCTTACTACTACAGACTTATAAATAGCTAAAAGAAGCCGATAAATTCAGAAAGTAAGTCAAATTGGATTTTTACTGGATTAACAGTAGTCTCGCATTGCCAGACCTATCTCCACACTACAGATGCATTCTGGGACAGGAGTCGTTATTTGCATTTCTTTAACCGTCCTGTTCTTGGGTCAAATTTGACCCCTTTTAAAAATGTCTATATTTGAAATATGCCATTCTATTTAACTAAATGACCACAAAAAGGATGGATTCCATAAAACGCTCTTTGCAAATTACAATTGATCACTTTCATTGAATTTTGGGGGAAAATTTAAATGGTTTCAAATTAGTATCCAGACCAATCCACTCAACATACATTCCTCTGACTGCTAGTCAAAATAATTCATAATTTCTGCTTTATTTAGTCAAATATTAGGTATAATTCTATACTAATGAGGGTTATTGACCATGGATTCCAAAAAGTAGTGTAAAACCAGTGGTAGTAAGGTGGTGCTAGTGAAAACTAAAATAAATAAATAATGCATTGAAAATGTCAAGTGTCAAAAAAAGGGTAAAAAAAAAGCGTTGATCTTTTTGACCTGGGAGGACAACACAAGGGTGAAACCAATCCCAATCAAAGCATGAACAGCGACGCAGGCTCTGCCAAATGCTCTTAGGCAGATACTTGTTTTGGTGGAACATTTGCACCTCACAAAAGGAAACGCCACATTCAATATTAAACACAGCCATCCCCGCCAATCGGTCCCAAAATGTCCCAGTTTGATAGCAAATGCCGTCAACTATTCTTTGTAAATCTTTACAATCCTTCCCCGAAAGAACAAAACAGGCCTGCCTTCTTTACCAAATTTAGTTCAAAACTTGCCAATTTCAGCATGTAGCTTGCTTACTTGAAAAAAAAAAAAGAAGGTGTTTCCCATAGCAAAGAGATTTTGAGACACACACACAGAGCACAGGGTGAGGGGGCAAGTCGTAAAAATGTAGGCTTACTTCCATTGATGCAGAATAAATTACCAAGGACACAAAATGTAACGTAATGTAATCCTGTTCCTTTAACATTTAATCCTATTTATAATATGACATAATTTAAAGTGAGTTTAGCGGTAAGGATTAGCAGCACTTTTAAAGATAAAAACACATAAAACAGAAGCCCAACAGGTCAACCCTATGCATGAACGTATGAATAATTTCACATAACATGATGCAGTATATTCATTGGAAAATACGTTTTTTTGTTGTTGCTGAATGTAATGTAGAAACATACCACGCCTTAACTTGTGAAATGGTACATTTTCTGAGATCGAAAATAGAACCAGTTGAATTTGGTTACTTGGTTCTGGATTTGAAGCAGTACAGTTAACAGTTGAACTTTGGCATTGTTTTATTTTATGTTTTAAAGAATATTTTTGGGGCTTTTCTATGGAGCTAGAACAATGACAGTAACCTGTGGTATTGAAAATAAAATTTGGCATTGAAACAACAAACATCGGCATTGAAAACACGGTTGAAAACTGAATGGATAAAAACAAAACAGTAAAAAGTAATAATCTCATTCCTATGATATTATTCATTTGACATTTGTTGCATCATGATGGGTTTTTCAATGTCAATGTAAATTTTTTCTTGATGTCCGTGTCTTTTCAAAGACAGTTTTTTTACGCTGTCAAGATTTTACAAGTCACTGTTTTCAGTTTCAACTTCTGTCACTGTTTTGGCATAGGGAGGAAGGGCCGAGGGAGGATAAAGGGGGCGTGGCTTACGGGTAACTACAGAGGCTAGTCGGCGAGAGACCACACCTCCATAGGAATCCTCCCAGACTTGTTAAAACCGCATATCTGCAATGTCTTCCACACGTTCACCCGGAACCTCCAAATCTCAAGTAAGTCTGTTCATATCGGCCATTTTTTCACATAATAGGTTTCTAGGCAAATCACACACTCACTAAAAGGCTGGACGCATTCCCTGACAAACTACATTAAAAGTTAACACTAAACCAGCCTGCTTCTGTGTGAAAAAAATGCAGGCGATTCCTATGGAGGTGTGGTCTCTCGCCAGTAGCCTAGTAAATTCCCACAAGCCACGCCCCCAATGTCATTCCCTCAGGCCCCTCTCCCTATGCCAAAACGTGACAGAAGTTGAAAATGAAAACAGTGACATTGTAAAAATCTTGACAGCGGAAAAAAAAAAAAAGAAAAACTGTCTTTGAAAAGACACGGACATCAAGAAAAAAATTACATTGACATTGAAAAACCTATCATGATGCAAACAAATAATGCATAATAATAAATAATATCATAGGATTATGAGATTATTACTTTTTGATGTTTGTGTTTTATACTTCA
>NC_045737.1:4397651-4422529 GCF_008692095.1 Etheostoma spectabile
AATGCCGATGTTTGTTGTTTCAATGCCAAATTTTATTTTCAATACCACAGGTTACTGTAACTGTTCTAGCTCCATACTTTTCCACCTTTAATTTTTGACAGGACAGTTAGGTGAGAAAGGGGGAAGACGCACAGGAAATTGTCACAGGTTGGATCCAAACCCTGGACCTCTGCATCAAGGCCTAAACCTTGACAGGTGCGCCTGCTCTACCACTGAGCCAACCTGGCCATGTTGGCATTGTTTAAAGCCTAACGCTGTGACACTGAACAGGATGCTGTCTGACATACTGTACCTGGTTGGTTTATGCTGTAGGCCAAAGGTGTGTGAGTACATGGCATGTTGACAAAAAGGGAGCCCAGACGGAGGACATTCTTTGTGTGTGTGTGTGCGCGCGCGCGTGAGTGCGTATTTTACGAGCGCCTCTGCATCAAGTTTTTGTCCCCGCGAATGCACCTGCACCCTTCTCCATTTAAACTCTTGTGCCACTCTTAGTCACCAAATCTCAATTGCCTGCTTTTCAGTGCACAGAAATGGCTTTCCACAACTCCATTGTTGTCTGCCTCCTTTCTAGATCGGTGGCTGAATGCACAGATTGAAAAGAACGGGCTGAAACGATAGGACATGTATCTCTAATTGGTAAGATGGAGGAGAAGTTGTGCATGTGCAGGTATGTGTGTCTATGTGCACCTGAGAGAGGAAGACAGGCAAGGTGGGGGGGGGGGGGGGGGGGGGGGGGGGGGGGGGGGGGGGGGGGGGGGGTGCGCTGTCGCTGTCTGCTGCGCTCTGTGTGCTGTATGAGTGCAGGAGGGAGGCTGTAAGCGATACCCTTGTCTGTTTCCTACTTGCCCCACTCTGAGGCCGCTCCACCCAGGCCAGCCTGGGAGAGACTGGGGGTCCCCTGGGAACTGGACAGGACAGGGAGGGAGAGGGGGGGGCAGCATGGAGGCCAGGCTTTCAGCCCCTATGAAAAGGAACGGAATCAAATACAAGCAAAATCTCCTTCAATATACTGTATCCCTCACCTGAGTAGGGCAGCTAGCTGAAAGGAGATCCGCAGGGGCAACTGTACAATGGGCCCAGGGAGGACAAGAGAGGAGAGATGTAGTTAACTTCACAGGTGAGTGGGGGCAAAAGTAGCAAGGTTAGTGTAAAAGGAGAGGAAAGATCTTCTCTACCTGCTGCAAAATGTTATGCTTTTGACATTTGCACTGATTTGAAGGCAGAGTATTCACCAGTGTGCACTTCAGTTACATGTGTGTTGTTCTGGAGGTTGTACATCAATCCTCATCATTGTCCTCTTCTTCTTCTTACTCTTCTTTTCTACCGCTTGTTTTTGTTCTTCTTCTTGTGCTTGTCCTTGTTCCTGCCAAGATTCTTCCCATTCTTTTTCCTCCTTCTCGGACAGGCCATTGGTGTGTGTTCATGCACTTTTACAAGTAAGAGTGCAACACGACGGTTCTCACAGGTAGAGTGGGTTAAATATGAAGTGTAGCCACACTTAAACTACAACTGCTAGTAACCTGGGTAGAATGACACATTTTATTTTCCCCTACTCGCCCTGTCCTGGGCGGTCCTCTTCCTTCAAGCTTGGGTCCTCTACCAGAGGCCTGGGAGCCTGGGGGTTTGGGGAGTATCTTAGCTGTTCCTGGGACTGCACTCTGGACAAAATCTCAGATGTGGGTCCTGGAAATTGCTGGAGCCACTCTCCCAGTTTGGGTGTTATAGCCCTGAGTCCGATTCCTACTGGAACCATTGTTGCCTTCACTTTCCACAGCTTCGCTAGCGCCTCCCTAAGCCCTTGTTAATGTTCCAGCTTCTCATGTTCCTTCTTCTTGATGTTGCTGTGGCTTGGGATTGCTACATCTATTACAACTGCCTTGTTCTGCTGTTTGTCGACCACCGTGATGTTCGGTTATCAGTCTGGATCTGGAAGTCCCACAGGATCTTATTTCCGTCATCCCTGAGATTTTCACTTAGAATGTCAACACTTGGGGCTTGAATCACTTCAATCTTCCTGATGTACTCGTGCATCTTTGTTGTTTCATCCTGGATCGTGGTTCTGATGCTCACTAGTCCTCTGTCACCCTCCTTCTGCTTGGTGTATAGTCTCAGAGTGCTGAACTTGGCGTGAAACCCTCTATGCATTGTGAGGAGCTTCCTTGTCTTGATATCAGGAGCTTCTATCTCTTTCTGTGGCCAGGTTATTTCCAGGTAGCTGGGTATCTAATGACTGGCAGTGCATCAATGCTGATATATGCATACATGCTGATGGCTGTGGCCGACTGCCTTGCACCCTCCTACCCGGTCTCCATTTGCCTGTGGGATTCCAAGGTATTTGTAGCTGTCCTGAACATCTGCTATGTTGCCTCCTGGTAGTTCCATCCCTGCAGTTGTGACCATTTTACCTCTCTTTGATACCATCCGACCACATTTATCTAATTCGAATGACATTCTGATGTATAAATTCGGAATGTTGAAATGCGAAGGCCTCTTCTCCAGCTGAGGAGGGCCGGCTGCACGCTCTTGGTAACCTGACCCTGCTCAAAGTTGCAATGTGTCAAACGGAGTAAATAGCCTTGCAGTCGGGGTGTTTCCTGTTGGGAATTATAAATTCACTACACACACACACACACACACACACACACACATCCGTATATAAGCTTTACAAAGTAGTATGAGGAAAACGGGAGGACAAAACATCACAAAAAGATAAGAAGACAAGATTTAGGAAGTGACTTACAAGACGATACGGATGACACACGCACGCATGTACGCACACACACATATTGGTACACCGCCTCCTTTCTACTATTTTCTTTCTCCGTTTTTTCTCTCTTCCCATCAACTCAAATTCAACTCATGCATGCAGACATTTGCACACACACACACACACACAATTAAATGCACACACATATTTACACTGAATAACATGAACAAAAATATATATGTACACACATATAACATTTACATCATCAAACATGCAAATCTACCAAACACACTCACACACACAACCACAAACAAAGCCATGTAACTGATTCCGCAGGAGCATTGAGCACTGTGGATAATTGGTAGCACCATTGTGCTGCTCTTCAATGGGCCTGTTACCCAAGAAGCCTCATGTTCGTGTTCATGTACATTTGCTTTGAAGGTGGCGGACACAAAGAGCCGAACCCTGCCCAGAACAAAGCCCTGGGAGACCCTGGTTCACCCATAGATGTCTTTCATGGAAAGAACTGCAGAGAGAAATGATCTTCTTCCTGGTGACAGTGTGTATAAACCGTGTGTGTGTGTGTGTCACTGTGTCAGCGTGTGTATGTGCAGGTGGACATGCTTTAAGGGACGGGCTTGCTTGTCATCATAAAACCCACCGGATGTATTTTGTCAAAACAGTTCAACGCTGCCACATTTGGTACCAAAGGACATTTGTATGTAAAGTCCTCAGAGTTGAGAACTTAAATTTAAGCGTCTTTCTCTGTCACTCACATATTTTACACATCATAGACTTTTCTATTTGTACTCATTTTGCAGATGCATTATTGTTATAACCCAAACTGATACTGTCGCCTGTTGCATAAGATATGTTTTAGCCACTGATTACCTTACAGTATTTTACTTGCTTTCTGCGCAGAATGGTCATAAACAATTGCAAATTATTATATATATATATATTAGTACAAACAGTCACTTCTGATATAAATAAGTAGACATGTTATCCTGCTTGTCGTTGTCACACTGTTAATCCCTTTGTGTTGCCACAAAGACTTTTGTTGAATTCTGGAAACTAAAATAGTAATTTAGAACTTAATACATTTCAAAACAACTCTAATAAAAGACCAAATATAAATTGGTGCAGTAAATACATGAAAGTGATTTATTTAAAAAGTTTTTTTTTTTAAATAGAGGAGAAGGGTTCAATCAATGTTTAACTTATTCTCTTGTCTTTGTGTAAAGGGTGATAACTTTGATTAAAGTAATGCAGTAAATAGACTGATGAGCTCTCCCTGTTATTCTTGCTGTTTTAGAGCAGATAGACTGAAGAGAAAGAGAACTAAAAGCTATTTTTTCCCCCACTGTTAATAGATTGCTTGATTTGCACATTGAATTATGTAGCTATTTATGCCTGTACAAGTACTTTGTTTTTTCAATGATAACCAGCTTTGTGTCCAGAGGGATCTTATCAAACAGTATGACGTTCCTTTAAGTTGCTTTGTGTTTTAGTATAGCTTCTAATTCAATTCAATTCAATCATGACTTCTCTTTTTTTAAGTGTCTCCATTGATGTTAATGTTTTTAATTATGTGATCTACTGTAAACCTTGTCTGCAAAACAAGTTTATTTTATGCATTGTTTGCGTATATCCGCGGACATACTGTACGTGAGGCATAAGGATTTTACAGGCTAAATATTGTGGTACACGCATTTTGTACGCATTCCCAATAATTTCAGTGCAACCACATTACACAATAGATAACTTTGCATACATAAGTGCTACAATTTGTATGACTGTGAGCCACTGCACTATTAAGGAAACTCATTAACAACTAATAGCATTGTTGAGTTGGATGCATGCATTGCAACAGGTGCTCATTGTGTCGCAGTTGCATTGTGTGTTTGTGTGATCACTTTAGGTTACGCTACAGTACAAGATAATACAGGGTGGGGGTGGCTAATTAGAGGTGAGGGCTCCAGGGTAATTTAAAGGTAAGGTAAGATTAAACAAAGGGGTAGTTATGGTTGTTAGCCCTCAGACTAATTTACAGTTGTTGAATTAAACTGAACATCACTGATCCCTCATGTATGTATATGTATCTATCTATCTATCTATCTATCTATCTATCTTTCTATCTATTTAATGCTTCGTCTTACCATCATGTTCCCTGCCACTGTCTCTTCTCACTCTTTTTTCCTCCCTCTCACTTATTATTCTGTCTCTATCTGCCCATGGTGTCCTCACTCGCCACCCTCTCCCGCTCTCTCTCTCTGGGACAGCAGATGGAAACTATGGCCCAGTTCTGCCTTTTGTTCTGGGTCCCCAGAGAGACCCGTGGCTTTTTGGACAGCACACAGCTCAGCTCCCCATATCTCATACAAAATGCAAGCGCCTTTCTTTTCATTAAAAAAAGGAAGCAGTGGAATGCACATATTCTGAATCTATTTACTAAAACAAGCATGACTATAGAGGCTTAAAACATGTTAAACACACCTCGTGACTAGAGATTGTTTATCACACTTCACTGGAACTTTCTGTATGAGTTTTATTTTTATGCAAAAAGTCCTTGTTATGCATGGTCTGTTATTTGAGTTCTTCCAGTGTTTGTTTAAACGGTTAACCTTGCAAAGGACATGGTTTCAGTTTATGGTTGTAGGCTACATAATATGTAGCCTACAACCATAAACTATATATAGTTTATAACTAAATATATTATATTTAAGGCTTGATGCACTTATTGTATTTGCCACAACAAAGACTTACTGGTCCTGATCTCGGAGCTTCTGATTACGGCATCATTTGATGGATAAGAATATATGAGACCTTATAAGGCTCAGGGGTGTGTTAGTTCAAAGGAAGGCAAGAACTGGACCATAGGCAGGCCTATGGCGTTGTTAAATCAACTTCCCCCCCAAAAACAAACTGAAAGCCTGCCAGAAACAGGTGAGGTTGAAGACAGTGCAGAAAGTGGATTTTTTTTCCTTTTTGTTATCTTCTTTGACCCTCAACACACGTGTCTGTCCGGTTCTCCCCAACTCCACCACCCTGTTGTTGTTTTTCATAACGTCTGTGTTGCATAAATAATTAATGTGCGTGAAACCTCAACCTGATCAGCATCCCACCTGTTGAAGATGGCTGTTTCTACCTTCCAGGTAAACAAATAAAGCTTAGGGGTCATTAGCATGCAACCATGAACACATTATATAAATGCGGGCTATATCAGAAGAAGAAAACGCGCTGTCTCGGTTCTTGTGCAGAATGCATATCTTTTAAAGTTTAAATTTAAGATGGCGGTTAAAGAAAAATATCAAAGAATTATGAGTCTCTGTGAAGGACCGGACCTGATCAGAGACGAAATATTACAGATCTAACTGGGGCATCATTAAATGTAATTATTCAAAACCTGCTACGGAAAGATACGGGGATGATTTCCTGTGTAGCCTGTCTTCCAGAGAACAGTAAGTTTGCTGTTGAATTTCTACAGGATCTCTTCATAGTGTTTACTGAAACTCGAGCTCCTTTCACCGCAACACGAACTCGCCGCAGATGGCAGTCTGATCATACTTAGATCCAGCTCTACCTGCACGCATTCTGTTAATAATTTAACATAGCATCCTCATTATATTTCCCTTTATTCCCTTCCCTGGCTTCAGGAGGCGACCAAAGGGGCACGGGTTTTGATTGGCTAAAAACCGTGGGTGGGAGACAGAGCAGTGACAGGTAGCAAAAAGGCACTTAACTTCGGGTAGTTTCATGAATAATTTGGAAGTAGCCTAGGCTATTTTCCGTTTGTGTGCCACGCCCCTGCGTCTGCCAGGCTTTTGACACATTATAAACAAGTCTGAAATAAGTTTGGAGAAAGACAGAGGAGAAAGAAAAAAAAAACCTCACTTCAGCCTAAATCACGCAGCAGGACAGGTTACAGCAAGTGTGGGCGTGGTGCGTTCACTGCCCACATGCGCCTGTTTGAGTTGATGGGGAGAGAGAAAGAAAGGAGAAGGAAAAAAGTGGAGGAGGTGAACCGACGTGTGTGTGCGTGTGCGCGTGCGCGTGTTTCTTTAGTTGAGAAAGTGTGTTCCCTCTCGAGTCAAGTCCTCGGGGACACGTTGGGGACTCGCGAGCGCTCACCAGCTGACAGCGCGTGCTTCATTGAGGCCATCCAACACCTCGGCCCACGAGTAGGCCAACAATAGCCTGAAATGAATGCACACTCCCCATTACCAAATCTGGTATTCACCAAATGGACGGCATGGCAACAGTTCAGGAAAAAAAAACAAAAAAAACTTTTCGCTGAGTGGGGAGAAGATTGTTGGAAGAAAATAACAGTGTGCTATAATTTAATGCAAACAAACGTCGCGGTTCAGAACACTTAATCACAGGACTGTGAGCCAGGGGGCGCGTGCACCTACAGCATATGGCGAGCGAGCGCGTGTCACGTTGCTTTTAGTTCACGAGACATTACAGAGGAGATCAAGTGTTGAAAGTGTATTAAATTAAATTGCCAACGTATGTGGGTGGAAGTAGTCCTATAGGCTAGACATTGTCCCCACATCACATACTGTCCCCCGAGCCCAGGCTGAGGCCTTGTCCACGGGTTTCCACAGTCTACAGTCCCCAAGGTTAGACTATCCTCGTATGCAATAACCCACATGCAATTACTATTAGATAATAGGTTCAAACCAATTCAAAATAAAGCTGCATTATGTATCTACTCATCAAATGTATTGGATTATTGTTATTATTAGGCTATTATTAATAATGTTATTGCTATAATATACGCCATGAGATAACAAGAGAGTCCCAACAGACTTCATGTTCCAACGATCACAAACAACCAATTATTATTGCTATTGTTATTATTATTGTTATTATTATTATTATTATGCCATATTGACAATTTAACTTAATTATATAAAAATTAACTTAAAATATTAATTAAATGAAACTTTATGAAATATCCATCCACCCAAATGAATGTATTTCAAAGCATAAGAGAGTTAAATGCAGGTTAAAGGTGCGTGGGTAACAACGGAGAGGAAGAAACATTACATTTTCGTTTGTTTTTTTTTATTCCCAAAATCAAATCAAAATAACAATGAATGGCAAAAAAATGTAGCTTTTTTTCAGCAAATTGAACTATGGAGTTATAAAAGTCAAATCAAATAAAACATAACAGGAATAAATACATGTCAATTTATCTCATCCAGTGAAAGCAAAAGACACACAAGTTCATCTGAAGATATAAAAGAAAATACAAAAGAAGGCAGCAATGATGGCTACATTAAAGAGGCCGTTTGGATGGAATTGGCAGTGCTACACTATCAAACAAAGCACGACAATATTGTTTATGGTTTGAAAACGAAAAAAATCGTATTTCTTAAGCCTCTGGCTCATATATTTTTAAAGTGCACATTGTTAACTTTTGAAGTTGCAAAATACATTATAGCCTATAACAAATCAAAATATAAATCAAAACAAAAAGAAAAATATTATAGCTACAAACATTGTTTACATTATCAAATATAGGCTAAGCAATTATCCATAAAGTTATGGTTTTGTGGAAGACAGCTTTTTGGTCGGAGTGACGAAATACCCATGGCAGTGCTGCGCGCGACATGGCAGAGGGGTCTTCCATACACGTCTCCATGGAAACTGGAAATTATAGGCTATAGGCTACATCTATTGGCAGAACCGAATTAAGCCTATTTCAGAAAAAATAATAATAATCATAATAAGATTATGTAACAAGGTGATAAAAACAGAATTGTTGTTAAAAAAAATGGGACATGACTTTTTGAAAAGGCAAAAATGTCCATCCTCCTAAAACATTTCAAACAGAACAGACTACATGATTGACACGGTTTTACGGGCAATTATTGTTGTCGTAGGCCATAGTGAACCTTTAATACAGTCTGTTATTCTTCAGTATCTTGAAACGATCAGAACGCAACAGTGTGATGACGATGGAGATGGTGGTTATGGTGGCTGCGCAGCTTGAGTTCTGAGAGGTCATCTTCTTCACTGGAGTGGAGCTCCATCGCTATTTCATCCGAGTCACTGAAGTGGGAGTGCGGGGAAAACTCTCCGTCGCTGCGGGGAGACTCCTTCCTCCCCCCTCCGACCGGCGCGAGCGAACCGCCTGCCCGAGGGGAGGAAGAAGGAGAGGGCGAGCGCATCGCTTCTTCAACCATGGCCGAAAACGACCCGTCGTCGAAGGAGGAGCGGAACGGCATCCCGCCGATGTGGACCGGTAGGCCGCTCCCTGAGGCGGGCCCGGCCGCCGCTGTCCTACAGGTCGTAGGGGACGGGGACGCCTTGTCCTTTGCCCCCTCTAAAACAACGGCGGATGGAAGCATATTGTCACACTTTGGCGAGTTGTTGTTGTTATTTTTGCTGTTGTTGTTGTTGTTGTTGTTTGAGACTTCGTTATTGCTGTTGTTGGAGACTGGACCTTGCAGCAGATCAGCCAGAGCGTTGATGTAGATCTGCGCCATCTGTAAAGTCTCATATTTGGAGAGCTTCTTGTCGTTGTCAAACGCCGGGATTACGCTGCGCAGCTCGTCAAACGCGTGGTTAAGCCCGTGCATCCGCCTCCTCTCGCGCGCGTTGGCGGCCACGCGCCTCTGCTTCTGGACCCCGTTGGTAGGTCTGCTGGACTGGGCTCTCTGTCTCGTGGATGTGTCCTCATCGGGCCCGGTCACCGTGCCTTGAAGACGGCACAAGTCCCGTACTTTGAGCGAGGAAGAGGAGGGGCTCTTGGCAGTTTTTCTGTAGCTGGGAGGGCTGGGATAGCCCGAGGACTCCGGGGAACTACTCTCTGAAAAATGAAAACAAATATTTAACAACTGCTCGGGTTTAACCACAACCTATAATAAATGCACATAGCCTTCTCTTGTGGCATAACAATGTTTTAAATTTAAGAGTAGACCTTGCACCTGAGCTGTCTGAAGTGCATATTTCTATTTGAGACCTTCAGTGCACCCAAAAATAACTTAATGCCCACTGCAATGCCAGATGCCTGTTGCATTAAAATCGGCGTCTCTCACCGTGATAGGAGCCGGTGCTCGGGCACGGCGAGTGCCGCAGGTAGTCGGGGGAAGTGGCGTGTGCCGCGCAGGTGCCAGAAGGCTGCACCGGAGCCAGCCAGGCGCGTGGGTCACTGCCGCTGTCCACGAGCGTCAGTCCAGGTTCCTCGAGCTGCTGCTCCCCTCCCCTCTCCACCACTTCTGGGCTCTGCAGCCGCGGGTCGAGGTTTGCGCCTCTGCTCCAGTCTTCCACATTTAGGACATCCATGCTTCCAAATGACCCCAAAAGGGAAGGCAAGTTAAAACGAATAACAATATATATAAAAAAAAAAAAAGTTTTGGAGACACGCACTGCTATGTTGTTGCACTGCGTGAAAATGACTGTCGCGTGCGAGACTACTTTTCTGGTGTCTCAAGGCGCGGCGTCCGTTTAAAAAGCGGCACGCGCCTGGGAGCCCCCCTCCTCGCGCTGGTCGCGTGTTGACGTCCAATGAGAAGTCTCGGTAAGGCCCGAGAGAGGTGATTATGGCCCCCCGAAGCCGGACTGTTTATGATAACGTTACAATTTAAGGAGTGTTTAACCAAAGGGAGGTAAGGGGAACCTCCCACAGGACGCACGTGCATGGGGAGGTGACGGTTTTAGGTAAGGAGCGTGGACAGCGCGAGAAGGGTGCAGCTGGGACAGAATCCCACCTGTTCGTGTGTCTGTCTCATCGCAAGTAGAAGGAAGGAAAACGAGGGATCTGAAAAAGGTTCATTTGCCATCCTCGAGTGTCTGAACTGTTTCCTGTGCCCGGTGTAACCCATGGCAGCAGTAAAACCTGACTAGCTGTTCATCAGTACCCCCTAAATCCAAAGAACAACACAGTGCATGCATGTCCCTCTTTGGAGACTAGCCTACTGAAAGATATTAATCCAACAAAATATGTCACACAAATCCACTCAGTACCCATAGAGCTTCACAGTAGATCCTATTCAATTTAGAAATACCTGCATTGCATGTCTCAATAGTGACACAAATACAGGGAATATAATGTATAACGTATATATATATATATATAACAACGTTATATAACGTAATATATAACGTTGCGGGAGAAAAGCCTGACCAAAATTAACTAAGGCTAGCCTACAGTTGACCGAAAGTCGGTGCCCAAAACAATTGCGGTTCCTGGAGCTCGCGCGCTCATTGTCAATTCATTCATTCCAAGATCATCTCCAATTTCCATTTTTCTTTTGTGGCGGGTCTAAAACCTTTTGATCCACCTCTCGGAACGCCCTGTCGGTAAAAAGGGCTTCACAGGGAACGGAAACATGAGCAGGGGTCTCGCGCTCCACACTGTTTCCGTACTGACACGAGCTGAAAGTGGTGCGCAACTGGATTCAGCGGGGGGGAGAAAACACACACACACACACACACACACACACACACACACACACACACACACACACGTAGACTATGTCTACTTATGCAGAAATTGTTTCCAATTCATTTATTATCACATATCCAATACGAACATAAGCTAAGAGACAATATTGGAGAGGCCTTTAGGCAAAAAGACAAATTAGAGCTAGTAGGACCCAGCTGCAGTCTACTGATCAAAGCGACCATGATTACTGAGATGCAAACTTCAGGCCTGATGAACAATGGGCTAATTGCTGGGTGGGAATCGACTATTTAACGTAACTGACACGGTCGATTTAGGATAAGAAGGATACAATACAAGCTCGGCTATATTTTAAATACAGTAGCCCAATGGCTGAGGCACAAGGATCAAGGAGGGGCACCTGTTACCTCCCTCTCCAGTCCAACTTTTCACAACATTAAATTACCTAATCACACAGTGCAGGCCAAACATAGGCCTACAAACAGCAGGCTATCCTATCAATTAAACATCAGACTTCATAATTATTTTTTAATACTTTAAGAGTGGTTAGAGAGGTGACCAGGTTGTAACAGCGGTAGAGCAGGCACACATGTCCTGAGAGACTTATTCCTCGACGCAGAGGTTAAGGGTCCGAATCCGACCAGTGACAATTTACTTCCCCTTCTCCCTCCTCTTTCTAACCTAACTGTCCTGTCAAAATTAAAGGTGGAAAAGCCCGAAAATAATCTTTAAAAATAAATAAATAATAAGAAAGATGTCTTTCTGAAAAGACAAGACTCATCAAACATAGGCAGCTGGAAATTGTGGGTAACAAAATTTGTGAGGAAAGAATCTCAGAGATAAGAATAAGAATTTCAGAGATAAACCGACATCCCTCTTTTCTGTTTTTTATTCATGTATTCAACATGGGGACGTCTTGCGGGCCAGAGGTCTGGCGCCGAGCGTTCGCCCCCTCTTCCCACCTACAAGCCCCCCCATCCAACGGGCCGGGCCGGGCCGGGCTCCTGAAGCTACCGACAGGTTGGATATTGTAGCTGGCGATTATTAAAGTGTCGCGGCCACAATGGAGACTCTATGTTCCATTGGTCACGCCTGGGGGGCTCCTCGAGGGAGAGGGGAGGGAGGCTCCCATTCCGATGCGCGAGAGGAGTCTGCGTGCTGCCGCTTCTCATTCCCATCTCCCGGGAGACAGGGGCGCGACGGGCACGAGACCAGAGTGAGGGCAGTTGAGCAGGGATTTCAAAAGTCAACTGTGGCCTTTCCTAAACTCACGTATTCCACGGTATTCTCTTTGATGACGTGCTAAAATATAAATGAATTCTGAAGCTCTAAAATTATAGCTATGCCAAGGGAATTTCCTTGTCTCCAAACTAGAACTGTGCCATACAAACAACTGGAAAAAGCATATATATATATATATATATATATATATATATATATATATATATGTGTGTGTGTGTGTGCATATATATGCAATATGCTGTAAAAAGTTCTAATTTGTACACTGCCTTTATTAGACTCCTTAAGTTACTTTGAAGCTCAACACATATGTTATCAATTTGAAAAGTATGATGCATTATCATGGTATAACATGTTTATTCACCTTAACATCACCCCAACCAGCTGCAACATTATAATGCTAATACTTACATGTTGATGCTGTAAGTGTTGATTATCTAAGATAACACTTTTATTATTTTTAGTATTTCTACATTGTTGTATTTCTACTTTTGCTTAAGTAAAAACATCTTGATAGTTCGTCCACTACTTCCACAGTAACTTAACAACTCGCCTACAACCATAACAACGTTTTAGATGCATGTGGACTTCCGTCAAACAAAAAGAAGAGTTTATCTCCCCAAATGGGGGAATTTAGCTCCTCATGATGATTAAAGTCTACATAGAAAGATGTTGACTTTAAACACTACTCTGTGCAGCAGAAACATGTCTAGCTTGGCATCAAGTTGTTTGTCACTCAGTTGTATCCAATGGAATTCAAAGCAATTATTTAATTTCTTTCATTCATTTTCCAATAATGTGGGCATTGATCTTGTTATAAAGAAGCACAAACTGAGTCAGGAAACGGGGAGCTCTCTAAACGTTGGCTGGGCTGAACAGTGCCACTCTCTGGTTAAAATGGAGAACTGCAATGTCGTGCTCCAATGAACTTGACAGCAGTCCTCCCTAGCTCAGTGTATATCCAGCTGTTAACAGCAGCACACAGGCCTTTGAAGTGAAAGACACAAAAGCTTAACTCATGCTTGAACCAAAAATCCATTTCACACACAAAATCATCCCAGATCACTCAAACCCATTTAAAAATGTTATGGTTGGCATTTGCATGTTCCCCTTTCACCCCTTAAATCTATTAGGTTTAATGATTTGCAGCTACTTTTCATCCGTTATTAAATGATACGCTGCCCGAATCAATCAACCCCCTCCCCCCCTCCCCCAAATACCAGGTTAGTTTGTCATTATTACAGGTTCAAACCTTAAGACTGGATTTTTCTTGAGAAACATTTTCTTTTGTTAAGCGATCAGTCTGGATTCTTCTCTGACGTCACATAAAGAAATCTGATGTCCTTGGTTTCCTAATAATAGTAAAAGAAAAGAAAGAGTGAGGGAGAGAATCCATATTAAAACTCTTGATAAAAGTATGATTACTCAGCAGTATCTGGGTCAACTTACCAGTAACTTGTGTCTTAGGAACCATTTCCACTGGAAAAGAAGACGAGCCACATACACCGAAAACAGAACACTGTAGAGAGGAGAAACTTCTTGTCTAGAAAAGGAAGAAGTCTCCACCAAAATAAATTGTCTGTGACACAAATTTAGAATTTTATAAAAAGTTGGTCATTAGTGAGATGCCTCTATCTTTAAATTCTGAGTTTCTGGAAATTTTCAAACGTTGCATAACGGTGAAGGTAAAACGTCCCGTTGAGGAGTCCTTCGCTGTGATTTGAGGGGTTCATTCCAGAGGCGAGCCCCTAAGTGACAAAGAATCATGAAAAGTAGTTATTCACCGTTTGATGGGCATTGGACATGGACTGAAAGGTATCCCCTTTCACATATCCAGCTTAGCAAAAACCACAAATACCATCCGACTGTAGAAAACCTGTTTATTAGACAAATTATACACAGAAAGCTTTGCCACTTGTAACAGAGGCCCCAGTTTGTTCAGATTTTTGAATAATATGCAACACATACAACAAAATAGGCCTATATTAAATACTGTACATCATACATTTTTGAAAATTATCAAGTAAATCCTGTAGTGCTATGCATGAAATTAAAAATGTTAACAGATAGCACAAGAGCAAGTTTGTGCATGCTTTCTTTTTAATCAACTTGCCACTTTTAGTCATTTAACCAGCAAATAATAACATGAACTCAGGACGACATGAGAAAAGCAAAGAGTCTGTGTTTATGTCAACCATGGGCAGAACAAAGGAAAACCAAAGGCTGTAATGTGACTGCTAAACTCAACACTAAAGCTCATCGTGATATACTCTTTTCTTTTTTGTTAAACAAAAATAGCATCCACATGTAAAATATACATTTTTATAATGTCTCTTTCATTTATACTAAATAAAACCTTTTAAATGTCTGTGTCCTATTTGTCGTTCAATAGCCATACTGTAGCCTAATATAAGAAAAGAATGCCTAAGAATGCTTGCCTCAAAACACTGTGGCTTGACTGAGTTTCTACGCACAACATTTTGCGGATTTAGTTCTTAAAGATAACCAACTGAAAACTTGTTCTAAACAACTACCATTATCAATTATTAATACATTGTTAGTGAAAGAAATTTGGTTCCATTTTTCCACCCCACCCCCTAATCCAGCAAATATTCCTTCAATGCTCTCGATGTACCATTCCCCTTCCCCAGCCCTAAATGCACCTTAACGGTCTCCTTTTAATTAATTGGCACTTTAAAAAAAAAACAAGTAATATAAACAGTACCCTTAACGTTACAGATATGAAATAGAAGTATATTTTGGACTCGTCTCATACAGGCAGCCATTGGGATCCAATGGTTGGATCCAACTGTTGACTCTCCGTGACATTCCCATGACCCTAAAGCACAAACACAGATTTGCTGCTCTACAATGTTTCCAGTACTCCTGATTTCTTGGGTTTGACTGGAAGTCTGGAGGGAACAGCTAGCTAGTTGACATATAAGGCCTGTACTGAAGTTGGTGTTGCAATGGCTTCTCCTCAACACCAAATAAATGTTCACCACTTGAACCTGATAAAAAAAAGTGATTAATGAACTCGGAACATGACGTGACTTTACAGAATGAGCTTTTATCTTTTAAACATTCGAGCTATGGCATCAGTAAATTTAAGCAAAACAAAGACAAATCAAAAATCAAAGTTTGAATGACTTAATGATGCAAAACCAGAGACTACAGCACTCATTTAGCAGTTTTTCAAAGTTTGCTGAGAGAAAAAAAAAAAACAAGTAGACAGCTCAGAACAATGTTATTTTTTTTGTACTTCCTGACCAAAACACATTCCACGCATTAAAATCTATTATTTTTCTCCAAAAACAAAATTCAATAAAAGACATATAATAAGCATTAGCTTTTTGAAGTCTTTCGGCTTGTATTTCATGTTTTCTTTTCTTCTTCAAGTTGTTTTTTTGTATCATCCCTTTTTAATATCCTTCTGAGAGTCTGATTAGAGGATCTCACCTTGACTTGAAAAGCAGATAGCACAGTACAGGTGAGAAAAGAAAAGGTCAGATCTACATACAATCACTTACAGGTCTGTGGGCACTGGTACAGTGCAGTGGGGTTGACAAAGAGTCTTTAATGTGCATCAAAGTGGTGAAAACAGTTTCAGGCCGATGCACCAAAATGGCAGAAATAGTTTTAGATCAACACACCAAACTGGTGATTCAGTGTCATATTGTTGCACTGTCATGGCATTTCAGCGGGTTTCAGAACGATGCACCGCGATGGGGTCAGCATGTGTTCAGCTGTAATGTCTTAGGTCTAGTCAGGCCACCGTGTGGACCCCACCTTGGAGATGATAACACATTTGGAACCCCAGGTATTGGTGAAACGACACCAGAGAAGAGAAAACTCAGTATGGACTCCCACATAGCAAAAAGGCAGAGTAAAACTGGAGAAGTGAAATTTTCCGAAATCCACTTAGATGGGACCTTTTCAAAACTACAAGGGGCTGCTGTATGTATTCCCAGGGCTACGGACAAAACTATTGTTATATAGGCCTTCATAAAATTCAACAACTCAATGATTGCTTAGTAGTGTGAGCCCCTTTGAAGTTGTTTATTGGTTCACAACAACGCTAGTCATCCACCAATGGCAGTCCTGGAGCTCACAGGAATATAGACACGTTTCCTGTGTTTGCAGTGGTAGAAACTAAACCCTCCGAGGTGGAGTTTAGATAATAATAATCAGGTCATTTCAGCAGATCTCCATTACATGAGGCAGTCCTCATATCATAAAACAGAAGCAATAAAAAAAAGTTCCCCTTTCACACATATCCCTAAAAATAATCCCCCAAACAATCACAAGAACAACAACAATAAAGCAAAGCCCCCTTCCCTTTTTGCACCTCACCAACATGGTTAGCAGGAGGATAAGGAACGCCCCGATAGACCTCCACCTCCTTCGTCTTCTCTACATACAAAATGGACTCCCCCGGTAACACCCAAACAGAAACGGAAAGCATAAAGATTCATATGTACACATCTATATCCTCAGACGTTTTAGCTTAGCCATAATGTATTCGTTCTACCATCCCACCTCACCTCCTTCTGCTCCTCTTCCTACTCTTCCTCCTCAACCAATCGTATCCTTAGCAACTCCTCATATAGAGGTGCCCCTGTCCGGATCATTGCCATATCCAAAGTTGGGTCCTGGACCTGTGGGCTGGTAGGGGATGGAGGACATTGTTTTAATGGGGCTGCGGAAGAAGCCACCGTTGGGGGCCCTCTGCCTGAAAGGGCCCACCCCGCCAGTCCGGTGGTCCTGGAGGACGCCCCCCCCACCACTACCGAAACCAGCGGAAAATCCAGCGACGGCTTTGGCAGAGAGGCTGCGGCTAAGGGTCTGGATCTGCTCGGGGATGAAGGTGGTGGTGGTGATGTGGGTGTTGCGGAAATCGCTGATCTGCTCGAGGGCCTGGCGTGCGGCAGGCAGCGCATCCATGTCAAGGGGTGTTAAATCGACGGAAGAGGTGGAGAACTGCTTGTGGGGGCTTTCGTCCTCGGTGCACAAGCTGTTAACCCGGCGGTGTAGGTGCTCCAGGTCGATCTCCTTATCGTCCTGCAGGTGGGGAGGGGCAGGGGAGGAGTAGGCCGGAGAAGAGGAAGCAGTGATGGTAAATGGTAGAAGGGAAGAAAGGTTAACGCAAAGGGAAGGCAATTGGAAAGCAATTGGAAAGAATATGAGGTGGGAAAGAAGACATTGAAAAGGAAGGATGAGAAGGGATGGGAAAGATCCAGGGTCGATGTTTAAGAATGGAGATGTAGGTGAGGAAAGATGAGAGGGATGAGAATAAGGGAGGGGGTGGTAAGAAGGAAGAAGCGAGGGATGAATCGAAGAAAGTTGGACAAAAGAAAGGAAAGGTGAGGAGGTAAAAGAAAAGGAGTGAATGGAGTGCAAATAGGAGTCAGGTGATGGACAGTGAACAGTGAAGGAATGGGGTGTATTTGTATTCAGCAATAGGGATGTCATCCATCCGAGCAGTATAAATGGATGGTAAGAATAATATTGAAAGAAAGAGATGGGCGTTGGACAAGGCAGGGTGATGAAATGATGAGGGCAAGATGGCATGCATGTGGCCAAACAAAAGGTTTTGGCACAATTAAGAGTGATATTCAAGGTTAAGGTAATTGCAATAGTGAGAGGAGGAGTGGGGGTGACACAACATAAAAGTAACATGTTTGGCGGTCACGTGGAAAACATGATGTGACAGGAAGCAGGAAGAGTGAAAAAGAGGAGGGGAAAGATGGAGGGAAGAGAAGCATACTCTGAGCTTGTGGTCAGGATATTGAAAGAGAGAAACATACACACACTTCTACAAGGTTTATAAGGGAGTGCAAATAAGCTGGAATACACACAGAAAACACACCGCCACCATGCTGTGTGCTCTGCGATTCCAGGGTGCTTGGTCTACTGTGCATTTAATAATATTATACTACAAATACAACTTATATTACAGAAGGCAGTCCAAATGCTCAACAACCTTCCTTATCTTATGTATTTTTTCTGCTTCGTGTCACCATTGCATTCTGGCCATCATGCCAAAAAATTCACATTGAGATTGACATCTCATTTTCAAGTGAATTTTTTCCAGGCCACATACAATATGGCTTATTTATCAACTGCATCATATAATGAAGACAATATAACTTCAATCAAACAATTTTTTAACAGTCTTAATAATTAAAAAATTCTAAGACAGAGTGCAAACATCAACTTAAGCTTTTACTTAACTTACAATATATGTTAAATGAAACTTATAATTGATATAGTCACATATAATTTACTTATCCACATAGTCTAAAGGATGGTAACACTCAGTGAGAGGTGTTTCATGCTTTTACTGGAGAGGGTGCAAGGGAGCGAAGATTGCAATGAATGAGGTGAGGATATAAAGAGGAGAAGGCTTAGCTGAACGGTGTTAGAAGGTAACAGAGAGTTTCCAAAACTCTTCAAATGTTTGCATTGTCCACATATGTGTGGCAATGGGCTTCTCTGGCTTTATGGAAGGTAAGGGTCTCAGAGGTAGGTGGTGAGAAGTGTGGGGTGTCACATCATTTTAGGTGTCTCATTTCGCCGTATCTCATTTCATGAAAACATTGTTGGGGTAAAGGCAAACAGGGTGTTGGTAAGGAGGGGAGTCACAATATTGAGGTTAACGATAGAGTTACTGACCGTGTCCTTTGGGTCTGGGGGGTCTGGCGGGGGCTCTGGACCTACTGTATGTAGCTCACGGGCAGAGGGGACCAAGAGTGGTGACCCCTGGTTGCCATCTAAGGAGGGGACAGTGGGAGGAAGGAGAGGACGAGGGGACACTAGTGCTCGTCGTGACACTATCATACACACACTAAATGTTTGAAGGAGGCGAGAGCCAAAGGGTAGAGTTGGTACCAAAAAATGAAGGGAAGTCAAAGAGAAGAGTGAATCACAAATGGTCAGTCTGCTGCTCAGTTAAAGGACACTAATGGATAACAACAAGGAGTGATCGAAAGGGACCAAGGCAAGGATAAGTGGAAGGTTTTTGTGGAAAACGTGGCAGGCCCTAGCTGCATTTATATTACTGTAAATAGATGTGTTCCTCCATCATAATGCCAATTGTAACATTACATAAAAGAAGTCAACCCTGGATCACCCAAATGATCACCCAAATGATCAAAACCTGATCGGATATTGACATGCAAAGACATTGTTAATGCTTTTTGGCTTCATTTTTTGATATGAGGTTTGCAAAATATCTGTGTTACATAAAATAAATACTTCATTAAGGCTTTACCTGCATATATAACTTTACAGAGCTTGTAACTTTAACTGTCTGGTCAAAGATGATGCTCTATTTGCTTTGAGATAGAGAGACAGCCCCCTCTAATGGCAGAAAGGCATCATTGCACACATAGTCAACTGGCACCATGCCAGGTACAGAAGGGTTTTCCAAAGAGGTACATTTGCTTTAAGCAGAGAGCTTTGCTTTTACTTTGAACACCAAAGTTTTAACTCAGCTCCTTAATGGTCATCATTCCTCTTCAAACATGATTCTTCATATATCATTACATTTCAAAAGCATCTGTCTTCAAGCATGACTGACCAATGCTTTTTATTCTATTCTCTATTGTATATATAACCTTGGGGTGGGAGGTGAGGTGGTAAAGGTGGTCATTCTCATTTTGGGGGCGAGCTCGGAGGGGTTGCTGGGTTCGTAGGAGTGCTGCACGATCAGGGCACAGGGAATGTCGCAGCATGCTGGGGGCTGGTAATGGGTGGCGGTGGGGGCAGTGGTGTTGGCAATGTTGGTGTTCTGGTTCTGACCGCCCAGGGTCAGAGGGTGCTCGTTGGGGCTGTGAGGGCAAGGATCAGCAGCTTGCCTGACAGACGGGCCATCTGCCTGCGCCTGGTGTGTGTGACGTGCATGTGGATGTGAGCAAAGAAGAGAGGAGGAGAGAGAGAGCGCGAGGGGAAAGATATGTGGAATAATTCATATAAATGTGTTTGTGTATTTGTGTGCATGCAAGTTGAGTGGGAAGATTAAAACAAGCCCCCAAAAAAAGAAGCCAAATAGACACACAGGCAGACAATCAGCAGACAGGCAGAGACAGAGAAGGGATGAGTGACAGACAAGATCAGGCAGATGGCAGGATTGTAAGGTGGAGGAGAGAGAGAAGTCAATTGGAGAGACAGACGGGTGGGGGGTGAGCGAGAAAAAAGACACGGCAGTCAGTCAGCACACACAGTTAAGCAGGTCGTTCTGTGTTGTGTCTTCAGAGAGACATTCACAGTCTTTAGATACCTGGAGAGGAGAGATGTTTAAATGGCATTTTGTACTGCTCTTTCCCTCTCTCTCTCCCCCTCGCCCGCTACACCCCTCAACACAGAGTACTTATCTACAAAAACAAAACAAAAAGGAAATATGAGAGCTTTGAGCCACAGAGACACAGATCATTTTATATAGCGTTAGAACGAGTAGGCTGGCAATTCCCATCCAAACCACACACTTCAAAAAGAAGAGGTCAGCTGTTTTAGGTGTACCAAAGGGGATGATACACAAGGAAGTGCCCGCTCTTCTCATGCTAAACCTACATGGATTATATGAAATATCAGACATGGTCAAAAGCACAGACGTTACCATTATGGAAGAGTTCTGACAAAAAAAATCTTGTCAATATCTAATGTCATGTATTTTGTCAATATGCAGCAGCATAGTTAGTCCCAGTTTTGGACTTTTAGGGATGTGGTTGATTCTAATGACAGAACTCTTTCATACAAACTTTTCATGGCACATATATTTAGGCCAAAAGGGTAAAGCAATAGCCCTCTTATGAAGGAAATAGGCCTCAGACACTCATCTGAAAATAGCTTGTCAAAATAATCAAGATTTTAAAATGTAGTTATAGCTTCCAAAGCACTATTAAGAGGAACCTGAATTCATTTCCCTTAGATATGCAGTACTATCATTACAAACATGGCCAGACATCAGCCACCCAGGCACCAACCCAAAATGAGTTTGTGTTTTTGAGCACAGTAAGGCAGTAGCTATATGGAGGAAGATTACTAATTTCCAAACATGTACTGTAGTTAAAATGCCCATTTATGTGTTATCGAATGGGATAAGATGTAACAACTGTAGTTCACTGTCCTCAGACTTCATAAAACCAATATGTGAACTATCAAAGATCCCAAGATAGCAGGGATGACTTTGAATACACAGTCCTTTATTTTGTGTGCATATCCTTGTCAAATGTGCTCAATCATTGGTGACTCTAAGGAAATATGTGTTTTTGTGTTAGTGAGTGAATAGGCCTGGTAGAAACATTCACAAGCAAACTGTTTACATTGAAAAGCAGCCTTATACATAGCAATGTCAGCCATTCCACAACACACATAGCACAGACACATAACACTGACATATAGACTAGCTTACATTTAAAAGCAGTTGCAACAGTTTTACAGCAATGAATGTAAAGGCATGTACAGACATGTGCAGTGTTTGATTATGTATGTTTTAGTATGTATAAGAAACACAGACACAAACACATCTTAGTTGGATTTAAGTTTAAGTTTCATTTATACAGGAAGCATATGTGTGGCAGGCGGGGATGGTGTTTTGGTGCCATCTAATCTAATGATTGCACATAGTCATGATGTGTGCCAGTGTTAACTGAGTTTAAGTGAAACACGACCATCTCAAGTCCTGTGTAGGTCACTGAGAGCATGATCTGACAACCACCGGGGATCACGAAGCATGTTGAAAACAAACTGAACAAACATGTATTGCGTTTATGGGTTTCATGATATGGCGTATCTGACATAGAGATTGAGCATTCGTTATATTGACACAAGACTGAAGTGACTGAAGAGCCAAGCTAAACGTGAGGCAAAGATGATGTGTATGCACGCATGTGAGAATGCAAGCTCAATGGTGTTTGTGTGTGTGTGTGTGTGTGTGTTACTTTAAAAGCAGCCATAAATGGGGAAGCTGTTTGTCATCTTCAAGGAGGAAAAATGAGCACTGTTAGTGTACTTTTGAATACAAAATCCATTGGTTTTATTCAACATACATCTCTGACAGGTGAGGCCCAACTGATAATCCCAATGACACAACTGCACTCAACCTGCACCAACCCTTTTTACATTTGTGCACTTGCTCATTTTAGATTAAGCCAAAGAGAGTTAGATCAGGTAGTGTGAATTCTTTATCTTTCTGGACACAGTAACTCACTGCATTGGAAGGAGAGTCCTCATGCCAAGTCTGCACTCCCCAGTCATACTCTTGGTGCCAATGAATCTTACTAAGACAAGTTTTCCAGGCCCAGGCATAAAGAGTGGGTCTCCAGGCTTTCCTATTTAATGTGAAGTTTGCAAAAATGTACAAGGAGCTGCATGCTCTTGGCTCAGTGTAATGGTCTCAAGTGGTGTTAGCATTCTCTGTGACAGAGGCCAACAAGTTCTTCATTTAAACTGACAGAGAGTGAGGTGTCTAGTGGAGTTAATTACAAGCTTGAATTACAAGGTTTACTTCACTTTATTAATTTAACTTTAGGAAGTTAGATGACATTAAACACACTAGACTTACTCCACTGGCCATGACCAAGGCCAAAATTGCATGCAGAGGCAAGAGTTTCTCCCCAGTCGATAAAATGCAACATATGCAATTTATCTAATTAGCTGCTTTGAAGTTGACTTAAATTTGTCTTCCTTCCTCCACTGAGTCAGGACATGCTGTAGTGGTCCCAGCTTGACTCTCTCTTCTTCGGTTCTCAGCAGCCATCTTTGCAGCTGGATGCCCATTTGGAAAGCTGCTGCACAGATGGTGACTTGAGATCTGAGTATGGCATTCCCACTGTTTTTACATATATTATGTGTGTATATTATTATGATGAGATAATTTTAGGAAGAAAAAAAGAATAATATTTCAGCAAAATGAAAAACTTTGTCTAACAATTTTTCATTCTTAAGGCCAGGGTATGCTTGAAATGAACTAATTCCCACTATGTGTCCTCCGACCATGTCTGAAGGCAAAAGTGTTTATCTCTGTCCCAAGCAGCCACATTCAAAGGGGTAACAACTTTGTTGTTTTAGAAACAAGCCAGAAAACAATAATTGCGTAACTAGTTCCTCACCTCCACCAGCCTGGCCCCTCGCTAAGTAAAGTGAGCATGCTTGTCGGATTGTTGGTTTTAGACAGTTGTTGAACAAAAATTGTTGGATGCAGCCTCCCCAGTTGGAAAGGAGTGAGTGAAGGGGGATTCAGACGCTGTTTGATGATCCGACAAGCAATTAGTTGGAAGCGTACTGACCCCCTCAAGGTTCCGTGGTTACTCTGCGCAAACCAACGGCAATCAATAAGTCAATGCTTTGATATGGTGAAGGATAAATGTCAAGGGGTCAACTATCAAAAACAACTCTGGCTGACTGAGCCAACTTCATTTTCACCACGGAAGCACTGAAGGGGCTATTCTCATAATGCACTATAACTTTGTACTTAACTTGGATATCCCACTGCTTTGCTCCCACTGTTATCCTAAAGCTTTGTTTTGATTTGTATTGGAACAATTTACTCCCTCTATCCTCTAAGTATAACAAAACTTAACAACTTGAAAACGTTACACTTCTTTTATTGTCGCTTACTGAGGCAGTGGACTAATAAAATAACTATCACTTACTGGAATTGTATAAAAATGTACATGCATATGAAGTGCACCCTATCAAACATATGTGACTTCTAAACCAATAATAGGGATTTCCATATGTCAGTAAAGCCTTAATATGAAAAAATATTTAAGCTCTACAAAGAGAATTAAAGACTATCACAGTTTGAATCCCTGCTGTCCCTTCTATTCACTGTTGCAACTCTACTCCTGCGCTCTGTCGGGGGCTGATTCCACCGGCTGCTCTTAGTGGCTAATGAAGACGGCGGGGGGGCGTGTGTGTTGCAGCTGAACCACACTGTGCTTAACATGACTTTGGGTGTGACCAAAGGTTTGGTGTCTACGTGGCTGCTCGGTTGGCGGACATGACTACTGATCTGAATGACAGATTAAAGCTGGTAACAGAGCAGGGGGCTGGAGGTAGGGGGTTCATATGCTTTGTCTGTCACTGTGTTTACTAAAGAAAATATTGTTGTCTGATCCAAAAACAAAATTACATTGGCAGTCAGTTGGGTGCCAATGTTGCAACATAGAATCTAGGAAAATAACACACATTACAGTGTGACTAAGGCTGCATAATATGAGGAAACTATCTAATTGCGACTATTTTGACTGATATTGTGATTGCGCTATAATTCAGAGCATTGGAGTGAATGAACGTTTTTGTATCATTATTCTCATTTTCATTGAAAATTATTAACATTCAAAGATATTAAAATGATTGTAGTGTGATTTTAGCGAGGATCTGTACCAAAAAAGATGTTTTCTTTAGTCTGTAGGATATGGTTTGTAGGCCGGGACATCTCTGTAGCACCACAATACTTAATTCAGAATGGTTTGACACATATTTTGCCATTAACAAATATAACCCCCCCCC
>NC_045737.1:4422539-4423041 GCF_008692095.1 Etheostoma spectabile
CCCCTTGCGATTTGGATATTGCAATAGTCCACATTGCGATTTTGATGAAATTGTGATTAATTAGCAGCCCCAAGTGTGACCCATCATGTTTAACTGACCTATTTGTGGTTGTGTTGGTAGCAGCAACGTGGTTTCACCTGGCTGGGCTTCAACATTGAAATTGATGACTGTGTTTGTTCTTTAGAAACAATACTTAGCTACTGAGAGATATAGAATCTCTGTTTTAGTCACATACTAAAGGACCTACAATGATGGGCTGTAACATACACAGTCAATATTTAATACGTGTAACTTGATTTACCAACGCAATTAGATGGTAAAGAATTAAATCATGGCGGCAATATATAAGAAACTAAATTAAGCTCAAGCAGACTGAACAGCAGTCAACCTGCTGTTGAGCATGTTGCTCTACTCTCAGTGCAGTTTGTTGCCAGTTTAACGGCACATCATGCCAGATGCATGGGGAACTTCCACATGGCAAATTGACTGAGGTGGGAGGAGT